>NC_069785.1:83329303-83618009 GCF_027406575.1 Nycticebus coucang
AATCTATGCTGTCCCCTGGGGGCTATCTTTTATAAGCTCCTCTTTGAATTTTTCAAGATCATAAAGGGTTCCAAAGTGCAAGGCATAGATAGGGTCCTCTTTTACAAGTCAGAGGAGGAGGAAAAAAGACATTCTACTCAGTCTGTGGCTTCCACTGGTAAGTGTTGCTGTGTTGTCGCTATTGAAGTAGTCCTGCAGTGTGGTAATGACTGACCTTTGCTACCTGGATGCCCTTGTACTGAACCATATCCGTCAGTGGTCATGGGCTCAATCTTAGATTTCAAAGTATGTGTTTGTTCGTTTGTTTTTAGTCCACATTTGTTTGCTTATTTGTTCAGCCATTGCTCCCAAGGCACCAGCACCCTGCTCTGGCAGCTGAACCTCCTAGGTTTAGCTGCACACAGTATGAGGAAAGCCTCCCTTTTCGGTATCGAACACCTTATGAGGACCCTTCATCATAGCTTAGACTTTGCCTTCAAGTTAGTGATAAATTATCGGTTGAGGCCCTTGTTTGTCCTTTCTCAAGTGGATATTAGTTAGAATTGTACACCATCAAAGAGGTTCAAACAATGTTCCAGAAGAGATGCGAATTTCTTCTTTGCTAGCAGATCTTGTACCCTGAGGCCTCTTTATAGCCTGTGTATCACCTTTCCTTAGTATGTAGAAGGTCTGATATTATTATTCCCTAGAGTAGTGGGAAGTAACTTGGGCTTGACCTCTTAATTGCTCTGTGTTCTTACTAATGGATATCTCTGTGCTGGGCATGGTAACCCACACCTGTAATCCTAGCACTCTGGGAGGTTGAGGCAGGCAGATTGCCTGAGTTCACGAGTTCAAGACCAGCCTGAGCAAAAATGATACCCCCTTTCTAAAAAAGCCAGGCATTGTGGCAGGTGCCCTGTAGTCCCAGCTACTGGGGGGGGTGCTGAGGCAAGAGGATCGTTTGAGCCCGACAGTGTCAGGTTCCTGTAATCTATGATGCCACATCACTCTTCCCAAGGCGACAGAGTGAGACTTTGTCTTAAAAAAATATATATATAATATATATATATATATATATATATATGATCATAAGGGGTTCCAAAGTGCAAGGCATAGATAGGGTTCTCCATATATATGGAGCTCTCTGAAGCTACTTGCATCTCCACCTCAAATTTTAAAAATATTTCCATGTTATACCTCAGCAGGAAGCCACGGCACAGACATTTCTGAATCTGAAGTAGGTTAGTTGGATCTAACAGACCCAAGCCTCATCCTTAGCTTACATATTGATCTACACAAGTCAAACAAATAGCTGTGGTTGGAGAGCCAGGGCTTCTTTTGAGTTCCTGCCACTTCCCATTATGTCATGCTAATGTAAGTTAATTTACAGAGCTATACTGCCCTCTATCCCTGGTGACTTTACTTTTTTTTTTCTTTTTTAATAAGAAATTTCAAAAGAACTTTGTGGAGCTTACAATTATGAAGTGTATGTTATAATCGAAGTTCTGATGTTACCTCTGATATTGTCTGGAATAATCTAAGAACTTCAGATATTTTTAAGTGTTTCTCATGTGAGTATTAAAATAATAATTTTATTTATTACTTTTTTTTGTACATAGCATTCACCAAGTACTTTCTGAATATATGCAAAAAAATATAAATCCTGAAAACCCTAAAAATCCTACTGAAAATGAAAACATCAATCCAGGTAAGATCGCTGGTAGTGAATTATTTGTTGTCGTCATACAATAGATAAAAAAGTAAAAATGAGGAAGTTTTTATCACAGAAGAAAAGTTAAAAAATCAATGTGTAAATTGTGTATTTTTTTCTTAATTTCTTTCTTTGCAGTCTACAATTCAGAATTATTTAAAAAGTTACTTGTAGGTAATTTGTAACCTCAAACATTAATGTCTTTAAAAATACTCAATTATTTCACTATGTTCGGAGGAAAATCTTTGGAAAAGAGGAAGAGGATGAAGGGAAGGGCGGAAACCTGCCTAATGGGTATAGCGATCACTAGTTAGGTGACAGACACACTGATAACCCTGACTCAAACGTCACAAAATCACTCATGTAAGAAAAACATTTATACTCTCTCAATATTTGGGAGTGAAAATAATGCCCAGATTTGATTCATATTGTGAACCCCCTGTTTGTCATCATGAAAGAAAATAAAATGCTCGATCTTTGTTATCATTTGCTTTCTTGCCTAAGTTTGCAGTGAAATTTTGCTTTGTGTTTCAACCTGTGGGAAAATATCTGTAATCTATTATTTCATATTTAATTATCTCCAATTTTTAAGGTGACTATAGTCTGCTATAATATAGCATAATAGCAGGTTCAGAGAATATATTTTTAAATTAATAACTTTATATTTTAGAATAATTTTAGGTTCACAACAAAATTGAGAAGAAGGTAAAGAGAGTCCTCATATCTATACTCCCTAACCCACCCCCACTTAGGCACAGCCTCCCCCATCATCAACATCCCCACCAGAGTGGGACAATAGCTACGGCTGATGAACCTACATTAACACATCATATAATTCAAAGTCCAAGGTATACACTAGGGTTCACTCTTGGTTTCATACATTCTACGAGGTTGGATTAATATATAATGACATGTATTTGTCATTGCATATCACATACAGAATAGTTCCATTGTGCTAAAAGTTCTTTATAATCCACCTTCTCCTCCTTCTCTCCCTTTGCACTAATCCACGGCACCACTGATCTTTTGCTTTCTCCTGAGTTTTGCTTTTTCCGGCATAGTCATATACTTGGTATATTAGAGTGGGCATCTTTTTCAATATGTAAATGTTAAAGTTTCAAGGTAATGAAGGTAGTCATTGAAGATGTTCTTTGTCCTTGCCTTAGTTTCCCTTTTTTTATTTTGTTCACCCGCATAGCACATACTTTATGTGCTAAAAAAGGCATGATTTCTATAGATGTTTCCATGTAACAGGGAGGCCTGAGAAAAATGGCATCATGCGTTGTGATGGAACGCATGGCTGGAATCCATGAGATGGGTCCAGGTAGACTGTCACAAGGGGAGAGGACAGTCTGTAGAGATTTTACTTTCACACTTGGAATGGCTAGGTCTCTCACACTTACCTTGCAGTTGGAAATAAGACTAGACAGGGAATACTGTAGATAGACAGGTACGCCCCTCACTGGTCTCCTTCCTTGAGGGGATTGGTTTTCAGATTACCCATGTTAAGATGACATGACTTACACACAGCCTGATTTTCTGTCATGAGGAGTGTGAACGCAGTCATTCTATTTGGCATTACATGAAGCGAAAAAGAATTTTTTTTTTCCCACCCACCAGGGAGAGGGAGGATTATTGGCACATCCATTTAGCCTGTGTGAATTGATAGTACTTCTATCAGCTTGCCACCAGCTTCGCAGTGTTTCTAGAGCTCATGTGAATATGAGGTGTGGTTCGGAGTAGATGAGCTCTTCAGGCGGTAATATTGTCGGTGGTTCTTTCTGTGGGAGGTAAAATGGCAGGGGAATTTGAACCTTTTTAGCACCATAAATAGTGCAGAGACAAGAGCTGGAACTAAGTAAATGCACTAGCATCTTCTCCCGAAGAGGATCAGTGAGAGGAAGTGCACTGATCTCTTGCAAGCTCTTCTCCACTGGCAGCCACAGTGTCTCTGCAAAGATCCTTGCCCTTGGCCTGTTCCTTATGTTTGCCTTGAAAACAGAGAGCAGGGCCTAGGTTCCCAGTGATGGGTAGTTTTGTCCTAAACTGGACACTCTGAACTAAAGAGCTGTGGAAGCTGAGTTGTGTCACAGCAACCTAAGTACAGCTGCCCCCCTCATCTGTGGGGGGCACATTCCAAGACCCCAGTGAATCCCTGAACCTGCAGGTCTAACAAGCCCTGTGTGTACAAGGGATTTTTTTGTACAAATATCTATGATTGAGTTTGATTTATAAATGAGGCACATTAAGAGATTAACAACAACTTATAGTAAAAGAGAATGATTATAACACTATACTGTAAAAAATGTTATGTGAATATTGTCTTTCAAAATATCTGATTGGGTTGTTCTCATACTTCTTCTTATGATGTTGTGAGATGACACAGGCTTCTGGGTGAGAAGAAGTGCCAGGAAGGATGTAGGCATTGTGGTGTTGCGTTAGGCTATTGTTGGCCTTCTCACTGCAGTTGATAGGAGATCATCTCCTTCAGCTGCTCTGTGTCACTAAGCCGTGATGATGTTAAAGGCTGGACATGATGGCAGACCATGTTGATGCCTAGGGGTAGTAGCACAGATGGTGTGTGTGCACCTGCAAGGGCAAGGTTCACATGCTAGTTGATGTGAGGCCCAAGATTTTAACGCACCATTCACAACATGCAGAATTTAAAACTTAGGAATTGTTTATTTCTGAAGTTTTCTATTTTGTAGTTTTGGTTCTTGATTGACCCTAGATAACCAAGATCCCAGAAAACAAAACCAAAGGTACTTGCTGTTTGGCCCCAAAGGGGTACTTTGTAACCATGCCTCAGAGTCTTGTTTTTTTGACAAGGTTTAAAGAATGCACACAACTATGTATGATTTGTTTTGATGAATTAGGAAGCTATGTTGTCTAAGTTCAGTCAAACTCCCGGCTCCTCAAATGATCCTCCCTTCTCATTCTCCCGAGTAGCTGGGATTAAGGCACATGCCACATGCTCTCCTATGCTTTTAATATTCTACATTTTTCTCTTGTTGATTTAAAATGTTTTGATTTTTTTCTTTAATAGTGGGTGAGACTACTGAACACTCTGTAACCAGGTAGGATTTTATAGGTTTAAAAAATTATATAATAATTAAGAGAATACAGAGCAAAGAAACTGGTATTTGTTGAGTGCTCTCCTCTGGGCTAGACTGTGTGTTGTGTGCTGCGCATCTGTCACCTCCTGTAGTCATGCTAACAGCTCTGTAATGTGTCTGCACTATTATAACCTACTTTTTTTACTAACTGGGCGAGGGTGGTTCAGAGAGGTTGATTAATTGGCCCAAGATCCCACATTTAATAAGTAGCTGACTCATGATTTGACAAGTAACCTGTGTGGCTCCCGAATCCCTGGTCTTGCCCAACAGCCCATGTCACTACACCCTGCACTGTCCTGGGAGTGGGGAACCAGGCCTGAGTCTGTTCAGGTCAGACAATCACACTTGGTTCCATGTTAACTCTCAGACATCTCCTCAGAAGTCTGGTTAGTCCAAGTTTGTCTTCATGTGTCTGACAGTGGCAGTGGTGATCAGTACTTTGCTTTTATCCTCAAAGGTTTTAGGACAGATCTCACTTAGCTGTGCCCACAGCACTATAGGTTTTACATAAGCAAGACCAGGCAAGTTCTAGAGATGAATCATTATTACTGTAAAGAAAGGATATCTGTGTATAGATCATGTTATGCTAATTAATATTTAGCATCCATTGAAAGGCTGTTTTTTTCCCCTTTAATTTTTTTTCAATGTTGTCTTCTACTCCCTTCCACTTTTTTTTTATGTTACATCATAACTGTGTAACATTACTGCATTTATGGGGTACAATGTGATGATTTTATATACGACTTGGAATGTTTACACCAAACTGGTTAACAGGCTGTTTCTAATTGATTTTGCTACTTACTGACTTCCAGTTTGGTTTTATCTTTAGACTTTTTCCTTTTCCTACTTCCATGAAGCCTTTTCTTTTTCATAAGGTCTTTCTTCTTCCTCCATGAGTTCTCTATAATTGTTCTCTTTTTCAACTTTCTTCTCTGCTTTATGGGATGTTTCCTTCGTTCTATTATTTTTCCCATTTCTGCTCGCTGAGTGTGCCCCACTTCTCTATAGATAAAATCAAAAGTTCATAGTATTTCAGTGTTTCAAGAAATCTTGGAGACTAATGAAAGTCCCCTCTAGTGCTTCAGCTGTGTTTAACATACTAGTCAAGTGCTTGTTCAATGGAGAACCTGAAACTCAAAGAGATTATTCTGACTTATTTGGATATAGTAATTATTGACAGAAATAAAATTTGAACTCAAGTTCCTTAATTCATAGCCCAGTGATCTTCTTACATCATCTGGGCTATGAGTGTTTTAAGAAAGGTGAGTGGTCTAGTGAAGCCAATGGCGTAAGGGAAGAACAGAATCAGCTGGAGACCCCAGTGGAAGTGGACATACATGGGATTAGCAAGGGAGTGCCAGGCTGGAAAAGAAGGAGCAGTGGGTTTTTCAGGAATGAGGGTTTTAGGAAAGAGATCATATTTTGGTTTATGACAAGTTTGGCAAAGGTAAATCACAGGAATGAAGGACACAGTATGTTGGGAGCTTATATGTAAAACAAGTTCTGCTGGTGAAAATTTAAGCTAATACTTTCCTTCTGGAAAGAAGTTTGGAGAACACTTAGGAACTAAAAGTAGACCTGCCATTCGATCCTGCAATTCCTCCACTATGTATCTATCCAGAAACCCAAAAATCACTTTACACAAAGATGTTTGCACCAGAAGGTTGATTGCAGCCAAATACATAATTTCCAAGTCATGGAAGCAGCCCAAGTGCTCAATGACCCATGAATGAATTAACAAATTGTGGCATATATACAGATACCACAATATACACCATGGAATATTATGCAGCCTTAAAAATGGAGACTTTACCTCTTTTTTGTTTACATGGATGGAGCTGTAACATATTCTTCCTAGTAAAGTATCTCAAGAATGGAAGAAAAAGTATCCCATGTACTCAGAACTTTATAAAAGCAATATATAATCACCCACATTTTCATACACAGTATAAAACACAATTATAGCTCAGAGAGAAGGAGAGAAAAGGAGGGCGAGTGGACGGCAGAGGGATGGCCGGGTGGAGGGAGGGTGATCGGTGGCACCCCATCTGTGGAGCTATGGCATTGGTACATGTCAAATCTATTAAGACTAGAGTGTAAACATCTTAACACAATGATTAAATAAGTGAGGTGAAGGCTATGTTAACCAGTTTGAAATCTTAGAGACTAATGAAAATCCCCTCTAGTGCTTCAGCTGTGTTTGACATACTAGTCAAGTGGTTGTTCAATGCAGAACCTGAAACTCAAAAGAGATTATAGTAAGCATTCCAAATGTATATAAAATCAGCACATTCTGCCCATAAATGCATTAATGTACACGGTTATGAGTGAATAAAAAAAATTAAGAGGAAAAGAAAAAAGGGGATCAAGGGAGCCCTGAACAAGTTGCTGCTTTATAGTTTGGTTAATTGGAAAGACAGACAAACTTGGTTGCTGTTGAAAGATGGTGAAAGAATGTGAGCCACTGGGAAGAGTCTCTACAGCAGATAGAATTGTGATGCCAGCTACTTGTATCCCAGCTTACAGAGGGGTGGCTTAGAGCCACCTCATACACAGTATGTAGGGAAGTAGAGGTGCAGCTGCTGAGACTCTGGCCTCCATCTGTCTGTGTTCTTCTGACTCTGAGTGCCTGTGAAGACTTTTAGGGGCTTTCTCGTTCATAGTGACCTGAATAAGGCAGGACTTACCTAGGGAAAATAATTGGATTTTTAAATTTTTAATGTTTTAATCTTTCTGGGAGGAGTATCCCTAACAACAACTTATACATTTTCTCTTTGACGTGTACATGTAGGTTTCAGACCTCTCAAATGTTTCACAGGATTCCCTGTACTATTTTAGAGGAAGGGGAAGCAGTGGGGCTCCATGCAAGTGGTTTCCATGCTGAAGAACCACCATTGCCATATTCAAGTGACACAGATTAGGCTTTGAACCAGAAATAGATAATAAAGGATAATAAGATAGATAATAAAGGTATTGTTCTACTTTGTTCAAGCTTATCAGATTTATTCCCAGATCAGGTAACACAAATTATGTCGGTCGTTAATTGGGTTTTCAGTTTAGCCTTCAAGGCAGAGAATTTGCAAAGACAGAGTATTCTCAGGTGCTGCCAATATATTGCCTGTCACTATTGGTTATGGAACTCAGGGTGTCTCATTGAATATTTCATAGATTGGGAGAGATAGAGGCATAAATAGATAACTAAAATATTTTTTTATAAAACAAAAAGCCACCTTTAACTGTATTCAGAGACAGATTCAATGTGTACTAGGTGACCTTTCCCCTGTGTGTTTGGTTTTTGTTTTTATTTTTTTTTTGAGGGAGCACCCATATAAGACCTGGAAGGGTTTTGTTTGTTTGTTTGTTTGTTTGTTTTTAAAGTAATGAACCCATTCATTTTTGTGGTCTGTTTCTGCTCTAAAGCATTTCTGACGCTCTGGCTGTCCATGACGACTTACGGCATACTCCAGAGCATGAAGACTTTGACTCTGACACCAAGGTAGACTTGTCTCTTGTATCATTAATTTTCTCACTCTGAATCTAGTTTTATGTAGTATTTATTGTTAAAATTTGACAATGGTCTAACTATGATCATGTTATGTTTTCCATGAAAAGTTGGTCACAGAAAACCATTTAGTAGAAATATCACTGGTTGACTGTTTTTTTTTTTCCTATTAGTTTACATAACGAAGGATTGATAAATAGTTTGAGGGGTTGGAATTGAAAAAAAGAATGGACATTATTTAATTCTACCAATTTAGTTGATCTTTCAAATATTTATCTTCTTCACAGCATATGCTTTTCCAGAGTAAGGTCATCTGCTTCTATTTCACATGTAATTATCCAGATATGTCTTCTTAGTACTCTGTGCACCTCAAATTTGATAAGTCCCAAACGAAAGACCCTGCCCTTGTCCCTTCCCTGCCTCTTTCCTGTCGTCTGGGTTCCCCATCCGAGTAACACCCCACAGTGAGCACTGACGCGCTGAAGCATGAAGAACCCTACACTCCAGCCCTCCCTCAAGTCACCACTCCAGTCATTCGCCGAGTTCTGTGTTTTTCCACCTGCCTTCAATTTTCATGTCTTGTTACTGTAATTTACTCTCTGACTTATGATCTTGAAGTCTTCTGTTCTAGTTTTGCCCCTTCTTTGTTTGTCTGTGTTTAATTTGCTGCCAGGGTGACGTTTCTGAAATATGTTAGTGATGGTCTAACGCATCTGCTTGTTGAGTACACCCCATTACATGAAGGAGAAAGCTCACATTCTAGCTTGACACATGCAGTTTGTCATTTGGCCTGGTTCTCCCAGTTTCTCTCTTTGTCTCCTCTCCTGTCACTGTCCCGGTGTGACCACATTACTTTGTTGGGGTGTGGTTTTGTGCCTCAGCCTTCTGCTCACGCTCCCGTCTAGACACCCTCCAGCTCTCACACTGCACGTGGTGTCTGTCACGCTTTGGCCCCATCTTTCCTGAGCTGCCCCGGCAGAGCTGACTGTGCTCTCCTTGTGTCTTTGCTCTGCTTACTCACCATGACTGTAGGACCAGTGACTCAGACGCTCCTTACCTGTCCTGTGTGTCTCTCTGCCCACACGGCACAGCTGCCTTCTATTTCTTTTTTCAGATTCTCCCAGGATAGTGCCAGGGTTGCTTATATAAACACAGTGAATGTTTTTTGTCTCAAAGATTGAATTGGTGTTTGACTGCGTGAATACATGTTCTGAAGTGTTTTTTTTTTTTTTTTCTTTTTCTTTTTCTGAATAGGAGGGAACAACAAAACAAGCCACGGGAAAAAAACAAACTGATATTGGTATCGTTGAATGTGCCTTACACAAGCAAACAAGTAATGACAATTTTATTTTTGTGTATAAAAATAATAGAGGTGGTAAGTTAGAAAATATCTCTGGAAAATGTTTAATGCCAAAATGCTATTACAAGTACTTAGCAGGCTTAGACACAATTGTTCCATTTCTTTTAAATCTTCCTTTTGTTATCTTTCTTTATACTAACATCTTCCTGAAAGTACGTAAACACTCTGAGATTGTTTTCTGCTTTTACTTTTGTTTCACTGAAATAAATGGAGACAGAGTTGTATATGTCTTTAAATTTCATAGTAAAAAGTGTTCTTACCGATATATCTGTAAATAACATTTTATAGATGTGATATCTGCATTGGGATCAGAAAAACAGGCAGCTGGAGAACCAAGTTTGCATTTGCAGGTACCATCTCTTGTTATTTTAAAACATAAACATTGAGCGATGTTAAAACATAAAAGTAACTGTTTTAACCTTATCATCTCTTGATTATGCCCATAGGAATTATTTACTTGCATTTTTCAGAACATAATTAATTTAAAGTAATTATGTGCTATGTATGTTACAGCTGTGTAGTACAATTCTGCTAATTTACAAGTTTCACTTAAGAAACCACAGTAGTATAGTACAAACTAATAAGGCTTCATAACTTCCTTTAACTTGTAAAGAATCAGTTTGGGTTCTGAAGTTCAGTTTATCTAAAAACTAAAGAACTATTTCAGGTGGCTAATGCTTGTAATCCTAGCATTTTGGAAGGCCGAGGCGGGTGGATTGCCTTGGCTCATGAGTTTGAGACCAGCTCTGAGCAAGAGCAAGATCCCATCTCTAAAAAAGAAAAATAGCCAGGCGTTGTAGCAGGTACCTATAGTCCCAGCTACAAGGGAGACTGAGGCAAGAGAATTACTTGAGCCCAAGAGGTTGAGGTTGCTGTGAGCTGTGATGCCATGGCACTCTACTGAGGGTTGCACAGTAAGACTCTGTCGCAAAAAAAAAAAAAAAATCTGTAATTATTTCAGTGATCGTTAATAGAACAACCAAATTAATAATTAATTAAACTTTAACAGTTTAATACTTTAGAAATTATAGAGAATATATTGTATATCTTTTGCATGTTCTGTTGTGTTCATGAAAAATAAAAGTTAAGGTATTTTGAGGTTAGTTCTTGTTGAACTATGCACATAAGATCATATTATGTCTGTGAATGTGTGTCTGTGACCTTCCCTGCTCAGTTTAAAGAATCAACAGCAACATACAGATAAAAAATAAACTTGATATCGTGCAAATATATGAGATCATCTGTTGAAATATTTCTTTATTTTCAATGCATGCCTCTGTTATATATAGCTATAATTGTTTTAAATAGGAAATGCAGATATTTTTGAAGAAGGTGATTAGGAAATATTGACGTAACATTATTTTTAACTGAAACTCATCATTGATATGAATATTAACAGAGTTCCTCTGAGGATTTTCATGACCCAGATGGGGCTGCAGATCCAGAAGGAGAAAGTGCCGTCAATGAACAAGGAGAAGGTGAGAACTTGATTTTATTTAAAAAGTCATTTGCCCAATATTTATTTTAAAACATGATTACCAATAAATTCCAGTAGCCAAGGAAAGTCACCTACTAAACATATAATAAAAAAGAGAAGTGAAATGGTGATAAGTTGTACACCTTATTAGATATGAGCAGCAGATTAAATGGAGAGTGTCATCAAAGGAGCTGACCTTTTAATTCCATTTCAAGGTATTCTGTGACCTGAGGAAAGTTAGGAAATTAGGAAAAGGAAAGGAGTAAAGAGAAACTGCAGAATGAGCGGGGCAGAGAGTACCGGGAGGACGACGTGAAGGGACAGGAAGCAGGTGTCTGTGATGCAGGGTGGTCCAGTGAGATACGTCCTTAATGAAAGGAAGATCAGGGTGTCAACACGGTGGGAAGAACGTGAGGTGAGCTTTCAGTGCAGAAACATGTCGGAGAAGTAGAGCAGAATTTCTCTTCTCTTCCTGTCCTCCTCACTGCTGGGGCGGCACTGAGGATTGAGTTCCCTGATCCTGTAGAGCTATCTACCATGGAGGAATGTGCACATACAGGGCGAGACATACACAGATAAAATTCAGTATCATCTAAAATGATGTCACTTCAAAGGACAGTCACATAAAGGCCTGAATCAGGGCAACAGAGTGAAGAGAGTAGGGTTAGTTATAAAGAGATGAGGCAAGCTATAGCCTGATAAAAAGTCCAAAAGACACTTTGTGATAGGCAATGCAGTTTCAAATTAAAATATGTGAAAGGGAGAATCTTGAGACTAAATGTCAGAAGGGGAAGTTTAGGTAAGGGAATGTGGAAGCACCCTAGGTGTAAAGCAGAGCTTCTCGGATGGTAAGAAATCTGCAGGGAAGCTTGTTAAAAGTGCACATTGTGACTAAAACACATCTAGGTAGCTGCACTGCCATGAAACAATCAGGTGATGCCTGTGCTGCCGGTCCCTGGAACACACACTGAGGAGCAAGGGGACAGACTTCCCTACAGGGAAAACTGGAAGACGAGCCATGGGGTTAGTTCAAAGATCCCATACGTTTCTAGCTGGAGAGGGACAAGAAAAGAGAAAAAGAAATCAAAATTACTTTTGATTGTTGCTAAATAAAGGTATATTGTTGCTAAATAAAGAGGAAAGAATTCTTAGAAATTATCTATCAAAAGAATGCTGAAGTAACAACCATGATCTCAACATGGGTTTTGCAAAAGAAGACATACTGTGAGTGGAGTAGAACAGAAAGGAAAGAAACCGGCGAGGTAATTCTGCAGGTGATGATAAGAAACTCGAGAGAAGTCAATGCTGACCAGGTGAAATATACTTCAGCAATTCTGTACTCAAGCAGAAGATTAGATTTTGCCTGTCTACACATTACTGTAAGAAAAAAGACGTCTTGCCACAACAAATAATTAAGTGAGGTGATGGTTATGTTAACAAGTTTAATGTAAGCTTTCCACATTGTATTTCAAATTAGCATATTGTACCCCATTAATGTATTTATGTACACAGTTATGAATTAATAAAAAAATTCAGAAATAACTAAAATTGTGGTACACCACCCTGACTGATATCTCCTCTCCATTACTTAAATATATCACAGATATATGTTGATGTGATATTAACTAATCTTATGAGATTGCTATGATTAAAAAGCATTGTCTGTTTATTGTAAGAGGCTAATTAATTTCTGAAACCTAATGAGATTAATGTAATAAAGCCAGAAAAATAATTTTAAAAACAATAAATTACAGAGCTAATTCCTTTAACTCTCTCAGTTTACTAAAAATATTGCACTGATTTTGAATTATAAAATATTATTCATAATGAATAATTCCATACTACAATTTTTCCATTTTAATAAACATTGAAACACTAATAGCTTAGCAAACATTATATCTTAGGTGTATATTATATATGTTCTTGAATGAGTGATTAAGAGACTTTAAGATGGCTTAACTATAGGATACAAAAGAGTAGGCATTCTGATAACCCAAGTAGGTATGAAAAAAATGAATATTTTTATTAACTAATATGCTGCAAGTGTATGTGCAAACTGATCGATGCAGACCACTTTCTTTCATAATTAATTCATCATACATTCACAAGAACTGTCTTCGCAAATGTGTACATCCGAAATCAGAGGACTAACTGAAGAAAATGACGAATATTGTAGTATAATAATGTGTTGCATTAAAGGTATGCTGTAGCATTCTGCCATTGGCTTTGACATCCATCCTCTCAGAGTCAAGATTTGCTTCTTAGAATGGTGACCACTCCACTCCTTGTTGATCAGCATGTGCAGATTGGTGGAGGTGCACATTTATCTTTTAGTTACCATAATCATTTAGAACATGATTGTTTCAATTGTTCATTTGAAATCTTAACTGCACATTGGAGAACACCTAAATTTCTATTTTTCTTCTTGATGCTCTTCTATTTTTAAAACAACAAAATCATTTATTTTGAGACTCACACACCATCAATATGTGCTTGAGTTTGTCATATTGCCATTTATATAATCATTAGCATCAATTTTGTGTCCCTTTTGCTTTTTAGGGTCTCCTGGGGAACATCTCCCCTTACAGGTAATAATATTTCTCTTTTTGCTTTGAATTATTCACTGCATGCTGTGTGAAATACACGTAATCTCTGAAATACTTTGCTTCCAAGACCACCCAGCCAACCAGTGAATTGAAAGCATCTGTTCCAGAGAAGGCAGTAAGAAGGAGGAAAATACAGTCATCCACATCAGGTAATTTTTTTTTTCTACAGATAGGATCTTGTTCCTTTACCCAAGCAGAAGTGCAGTTGTCTGACCATAGTTCAGTGTAATTACAAAGTCCTGTCACCAAGCGATTACTCTCCCTCAACCTGTTGAGTAGTTGAGAGACAGTACAGGGTCTTTCCAACAAACTGAGCTAATTTTTATTTATTTTCTTCTGTAATGACCTGGTCTCACTATGTTTGTAAGGAAGCTGGCAAACTGCTGAACTCAAAATATTGTTCCCTACTGACCCCCATATTGCAGGCCTGAGTCAGGGTACTGGGCCCCAATCAGGTACATTTTTCAATACAAAATTTAGTCTGGAAACGATTATATTAAAAATAGTTGAGATGATCAGAGTCTTTTCATTCCTAATTCTACTTTCCCAAGTTTGATGGAAGCATTTGACATAAATAATGCCAGTGGTATTGTTGGTACCAATGTTTAAAATTGAGTAAGTTACAATCGTAAGACAATGATATTTAAAGAAGCTATGTTTTCATGCTTTTATTTTCTAACTTTATGTCCCAACCTCTGAAGTTCCATGTTTGGAATCTCTGTACTTGTCAGAAAATCACAGACTGAACTATGAGACTGCAGTTTTTGTTCGTGTTTCAAATGCTCATGGGAATTCTGATCTGATTGGAAAGCTTTACTTGCTTTCATGTCACTTGTATTATAACTTTAATTATTTCCTCCTATTGTTACATTGATGATATTAAGTCAGTCAGATGTTCTGAGCAGGATCCTGTTTGTGTGTGTGATATTGGATGATTACAAATGAGGTCAGTAATTAATTATACTACAGTAACAATTTTGTAGACATAGCCATTTAAAACAGTGATTCTGAAATGTTTTGTGCTTAGTATTGTTGTCTACTATTCAAACTTTTTTCCCATGGAGGTAGTTTATCATTCTCAAGCACTTTTGGTCCTTTTGACTGAATATTTCTATGGTCATAAATACTACATAGGATTTGTCTTCCTATCCTAAGTTTTATTTAAAAGGATGCACACTGTACACATCATTTTATACTTTTTTTGTTTTGTTAGTATTCTGTGACTGAAATCTATCCATATGGACAGAAAAAAAGGTCTGTCATAATCAATCAGTTCATTAGAGGGTGGGACTGGCTGTGTTTGCCAGGTGGGAGTGCCATGGCTTCAACATAGATCCTTTAAATTCTAGACTATCATGAGCCTTCTGCCAAGCGCAGCCATTTGTGTGCCACTGATGGACACCTCCACACCACCCAATTTTTTTTTTTTTTTTTGTAGAGCTGGGGTCTTGCTATGTTGCCTACACTTGTTTATGCCTGGCCACAAATTATACGACTGCCTTGGCCTCCACATAGGAGGACGTGTGTGAGCCACCATGCTCATTTTAATATCCTATTAAAGAGAAATTTCATAAAAATCCTTAAGATACTAGGAAGATAGACCAAACCAACTAATTATAGAGACAAAAATTATAAACCTCATTCCTTGACCTCCATTGTTATTATCAATAAACATTATGTTTTTGACATATAAAATGTTCTTAATAGCTAATAGTTATGTAGCAATTCAATTTTGTTCTTCCTGATAAAGAATTAAATATTCAGAGCTTAGTGTACATTACTTTTCATATGCATTTTGCATATCTCTTTATATGAGGAGAAGAAGAAATTTTAAGATTGCTGAACTAGAGGATACAAAATGTAGGCATATGACATGGGTATTGAGAAAAAATGTCTATTTTATTAACTAATAATGTAGTTGTGTATGTCATAACTGCTCAAGTCAGGCCACTTTCTTTCACTATGAATTGATTATACATTCACCTGAGCTGTCTTCACAAACATGTACATCCTAAATTATAGTTCCGACTGAAGAAAATGACAAACATTAGTAGCATAATGATAAAATGATTCTGATGTGTTAAAGATACGCTGTGGCTTTCTGCCTTTGGTTTTGCCATTTAACCCTCAGGGTCATGTGTCCTGTCAGAGTAGAGATGACTGTTCTCTTTATCAATCAGTGTGTTCAGATAAGCAGAGGTATACACTTGTATTTTGGCTATCATTCTCATTTGGATTATAATCTCAATTTTCAAATCTTAGCTGCATTCCTATTTTTCTTCAGCATATTTTGGTTATGTTGCGTCCTTATATAAAAGTCTAATCATTTGAATGCCAAGCGTGAGGGTTCATGTTGAGGCTCCCTCTCCATGAATATAAGGTTGGCTTTGCCATATTTACATTTGTGTAATCTTCAGTATTGATTGTCCTTTTTTCTTTTCTAGTGTCTTCTTGGAAACCTCCTTTAGTGAAGGTAATAACATTTCTCTATATATCTTGAATTATTCACTGCATATTGTATCAAATATACATTATTTGTGAAATATCTCTTTTCTAAGCCCATTCAGCCAGCCATTGATATGAAAGAATCTGTTGCAGAGAAGTCAGTAAGAAAGATGAACATAGGGACATCCATAAAAGGTAATTTTTTAAAGGGAAAGTATCTCCTTTTTTATGGATGCTAAAGTGCATTTGTGTGGTCATACCTCACTTCAACTTTAAAGTCCTGTGCTCAATGACCTTGGTACGTTAGCCTGCCAAGTAGTCAAGAATAGAGTCTCGTTCCCACTAATGAGCTAATTTTTACCTTTTTGTTTCTTCCATAGGCACCTGCTCCCGCTATTTTAATCAGGCTGATGACAAACTTTTGTGTTCAAGAAATCCTTCCTTGGTGGCCTTCCCAAGTGCTGGTACTGCAGGCAGAAACCACGGTTCTGGGCACAGAGCAGGTAAACTTTTCAATACAAAATTTAGTGTCTAAAGAATTACTTCAAAATATTTGAAATGCTCTCAGTCTTCTTAATCCTAACTCTTCTTTCTCAACCTTGATGGAAACATCTGACACAGGGATCCTTCCCTGCTGACTCGCACAAATGTTCTGGTTGGTATCTACATTTGAAATGAGTTTTTTACAAGCATAAGAAAAAGAAATTTAAAACTCCTAAGTTTTCATTCATATCATCTACTTTTATGTGCTAACCCTTGAAATTTCCCACTTTGGAGTCTCTCTACTATTTGTTACAAAGTCACAAAGTGAAATTGGAGCCTTTGTAATTTTTGAAGGGTTTCTAATGCTTTTTGGAATTCTGATCTTTCCTACAGGAAAACTTTACTTGCGATAGGAAAGGTTTAATGTGTTTTAACTTTCATTATTTCATCATACTTTTATTATGCTGGTGACTGTACACCATTCAGTTGTTCTGATTAGGAGGTTGTGTGAGTTTCCGTGTGTGTGTGTGTAATCTTTGATTATTAAAATTAAAGTAATTAATCATCACATAATAACACTTTATAGACACAGTTAAAAGAGTGATTTTGAAATGTTTCGGCTTTTGTGTCCTTTTCTACTGTTAAAATTTTTCCATCGACATACCCAACATTCAGATTAGGTATTCATTGCTTTCAGCTACTGTCAATACTTTTTACTACATACATGTATGGTCATAAATATCATGCAGGATTTGTTTTCCTGTTATAAATTTTTAAATAAGTGGTTGTATAGTGTCCATACCCTCATATAATTTGTTTTTTTTGCTCAGCCTTATATGACTGAGATCTATCCATATCGACATAAGAAGCTATTGTTTAATTGATTAATAATCAGTTACAGACAGGGTCTGTGTCTGTTTAGTAGGGTGAAAACTTGAAATTCTAGGCTATAGTGATGCCCCTTCCTCCGCCTCTTTAGGACCTGTGACTACAGTCAGAATACTAATACATATACCTTTTTTTTTTTTTTTTTTTTTTGAGACAGAGTCTCAAGCTATGGGCCTGGGTTGAGTGCTGTGGCATCACAACTCACAGAAACTGCAAACTCTTTGGCTTAAGTGATTCTCTTGCCTCAGCCTCCCAAGTAGCTGGGACTACAGGCACCGGCCACAAAGCCTGGCTATTTTTTGGTTATAGTTGACATTGTTGTTTGGCAGGCCAGGGCTGGATTTGACCCGCCAGCTCCAGTGTATGTGGCTGCTGAGCTACAGGCACCAAGCCCTTTTTTTTTTTTTTAATTTTTTCTTAGAGGTGGGGACTTGCTGTGTTGCCCAGGCTTATCTCAAGTCCCCAGCCACTAATGATACTTCTGCTTTGCCCTCTACACATGCTAAAATGACAGGTATGAGCCACTGTACTCAGTATAATTTTCCACTAAAGAGCTATTTTATGAAAATTCTTAAAGGGACTAGTAAGACATAACAAACCAAACTAATTTTAGAAACAAAAATTCTACAGTTCATTCCTTAAAGCTCCATTGTTATCATCGATAAATTTTGCACTGGATTTGAAATAGAATAGGTTATTAATAGCTAATCATTTTATGGCAGTTCAATTTGTTATAGTTAAACATTTCAGCATTGATTACTTAGTATGCATTATTTCTTACATGTTTATTATATATGTCCTTACATGAATGGATGCTGAAAGTACATGTGTATGGAATAAATGAATACTTCCATTAACTAATATTCTACAAGTGTGGGTTCACACTTAGTAAGTCAGATCATTTTCTCTCATAAGAAATTGATTATATATGCTTGGCGCTTGTAGCTCAGGCAGCTAGGGTGCCAGTCACATACACCAGATCTGGAAGGTTCAAATCCAGCCGGTACCAATAAATAGTTGGATATTGTGGCAGGCACCTGTACTCCCAGCTACTTGGGAGGATGAGGCAAGAGAATCGCATAGGCCCAGGAATTTGAGCTTGCTGTGAGCTGTGATGCCATGGCACTCTACCCAGGGCAACAGGTTGAGACTCTGTCTCAAAAAGAAAGAAAGAAAGAAATTGATTATATATAGGTACTTTCCCTTGAACTGTGTTCACAATTGTGTAGTTTGTAAATTACAGGACTAACTGAAGAACATAACAAGTCCTTGTAGTATAATAGTAGAAGGACTAGTAAGTGTTGCATTAAAAATATGCTATCGCATTCTGCCTTGGCTTCGACATTGACTGGCTTAGCATCAGGATTCAATTTGCTTCATCCATCAGCAACTTCACATTGGCAGAGGTGCACATTTCCATTTTAGTAACCACCATTTGAAACATAATCTCACTCTGAAAAGCTTAGATTTATGTGGAGAACACCTATATGCTTATTTTTCTTTAGAATTTCCATCATGTTCCTGTCTTAATTAAAAAAAAAAAAAAAGAAGAAGAAGAAGAAGATGAACCAAAAACTGGAGGCTTCCAGGAGCAGCGTGTGGGGCTCAGTGCAGGTGGTCCTGGGGCAGCCACAGGCACCACTGGAGCAGCTGGGGCACTGCAGAGCCAGTTCTTCTGACTCAGCTGGGAGAGGAGAGAAGCCGGGACTGTGGTGAGGGGGAGGAAAGTGTGTGTGTGATACCCAGTGTGGGGGAGACAGTCTCAAATTAGGGCAGATCTGATGACCCACCCAAGCGCACAGGGTGTGGGCTGAGGCAGCTTGGCCTCCTACACTCCCTGGCACCTGATCCTACACAGAGACCAGGTCGAAAGGGACCGGAGGTATCACAGTGGCAGAAAGTTGTCCCCCAGCCCCACTGGCTAGTCCATAGCCGCTGCCCTGGGAAGCTTGTCCGAAGTGCTGCAAGGCCCTGAGGACAAGAAGGTGAGTGGGATGCTGGACCACAGCAACCTTACCCGCGAGGTCAGCCTGCAGCTGCACCTGGCGAGATCCGTTGGCTCTTTGTTATCAACCAGAAAACTGCAGGAGGGCAACCAGCAGTAGAGGGACCACTGCTGTTTCCTGGTGGGTGTCAGCCAGTGTCAGAGGCTGGGCCCCTGCAGGGACAGGTGATTCCCAGGAAGTGGCCTCATACCTGCAGAAGCAGAAGTTACTGGAGGTGAAGAAAGAGGAGGTGGCAAATGAGCAGATGGAGTTCAAGGAGCTACCTGTGCTGTGGGATTAGGAGGGATTAGGAGAAGGGCACGGGCTCCTCCATCCACAGCCAGGCCAGCCTGCTGCCAGCTTACTGCCTCCCCCACGCCCTTCCTGGGAAATGGCGGTGATGGCAGCAGCATGGGCACCTACAGTTCTGACCAGATCAAGCTCTGCGGGAGCAGCAGCAGAATCCCCAAAGCAAGGGCAGCCCAAGCACAGGAGCAGCAGCCCAAGCATCTCCAGAAACTAAGGCCATCTCTGACTCCAGATCACCAAAAAGCACTCAAAGGATCTAGCCAGAGCACCATAAACCCTTGTTCAAGTGTAGCCCTGAACAGCAAAGGCCTCTGCACCGGGGGAACAGCCCAGAAACACTGCCCAAGCCCGTGCTGAGTGAGAGCTCTGAACACTTCCAGAAGCCCCATCAGGGGGCATCCCTGAACTTGCCAGGAACTGTGGAGGGAACCTGGAGTATCTTCAGAAAGATGCCCTCAGTGGGAGCCTGGGACATCTCCCCAGATCCAGGGACATCAGCGCTGAGCATCTCAAAGGGCATTAGAGGGGAAGCCCAGATCACAAACTGGGAGGAGGCGGCGGAGGCGGAGGGAGAGCCCCCTCGGAATGCAGGCTCAAGAGGAAGCATTGCCCCATCACCCGAGTGTCCACAGTGGCAGTAATGAATCAGCCTTGTCCCACATTAGGCAGCTGGAAGCAAGAGTTAACAGCTGGAGGGAGAAAATCTCATGCTGCCCCAGCTTGTGTGGAAGAAACTCGGAGATGCCCTGGAATTAGGTAACATTTGTCAGGAAAGTAGAACAAAGGACCAATGTGAGGATTATTGTTTTATAGACATAAGATCAGCACTGTCAGAAAGAGAAAGGAGGAAGAGGAGGATCAGGAGGAGGAGGAGGATCAAGAGGAAGAAGAGGAGGAACATCAGGACCAGCAGGATCAGGAGGAGGAGGGGGTAGAAGATTAGGAGGAGGAGGATCAAAGGAATTGGAGGAGGAGGAGACTAAGGAGGAAGTAAAGGATCAGGAGGAGGAGGATCAGGAGGAGGCAGAGGATCAGGAAGAGGTGTAGGAAGAGGGGTATCAGGAGGAAGTAGAGGATCACTAGGAAGTAGAGGATCGAGAGGTTCAGGAGGAGGTGGAAGATCAGGAGGAGGAGGAGGAGAATCAAAGAAGGAGGAGCAGGATCAGGAGAAGGATCAGAAAGAGGAGGAGGACCAGGAGGAGGAGAGTGTTTTCTGTAAACCTGCACTTACAGAATAACATGGAGTGATTGTGCTGTCTGAGCCCTCACTGAGAAAGCAGGCTGAACAATAGATTGTAAATTTGAAGCTTGCAGGAGGAGAGCACCCCATACATGTCAGGGAAGCCCCAGACATCCTCTGCAATCACTGTTTATTGAAAGTGTCAGGCACGTGCATGGGCAACATGCTCTCTCCTCCCAAGCCTGCCCCCACACTGAAGTTCCACAGCTGTTCAACATTTAACTTGAGGAGTCTGCTCGTCAACATCTGGCATCTGTTCATTAAGGACAATCTCGCCTGATGGCTTGTCTTCAAGCCAAGAGACCTGTCCAGGTTTCTCAACATCTACTTGTATGTTTCAAAAACTGCTGCTTGCCTCTGCAGGCCCAGTGTCCCGCTTCCTGCATATCCCCCTTTTCTGTTTAAGACAGTCTTGTGCAGGGTGAGGGAGAAACCTGCAGTTCTTTTATTTCACTTGCTCTTCTTGTCAAGTAGCTCTCCTTCTACCTAGCCAGTGGAAAAACAGAATAATTAACAAAACTACATCAGAGGAGTCAGTGAGGGCCTTCACCAAGAAAAAGGGATTCAGTATTTGTGATATGTTGTATTCTTCTACACAAATAAGGGTAATATTAATTTTACATTTCATCACCTAACTGTTTCAGGCTGACCTCTAGGGTCCTTGACGCTTCCATAGGAAGTACTTTTTTTGGAGACAGAGCCTCAAGCTGTTGCTCTGGGTAGAGTGCTGTGGCATCACAGCTCATAGCAAACTCCAACTTAAGGAGGTTAAGAGATTCTCTTGCTTCAACCTCCCAAGTATCTGTGACTACAGGCACTCACCACAATGCCCGACTATTTTTTGGTTGTAGTTGTCATTGTTGTTTGGTAGGCCAGGGCTGGATTTGAACCCCCCAGCTCTGGAGTATGTGGCTGGCAGCTTAGCCACGTGAGCTATAAGCACCAAGCCCCATAGGAAGTATTAATCAACACTTGAATTTCCTGCTTCTGCACATTATGCCTTGCACTCATTCACTTAAATAAGCAGCAATAGGCATAGTACAGACTGGAATATCAGGTGAGGAAAAGGGTAGTGTCCATAAGGTCATACACTCTCCAAGCTGAAGTCTGAAGGAGCAGTAAGGGAAGAATCGGGGATATACATCCAATAAATAAAGATTCTCTCACCTTTGCTAATACAGGAAGTGCTCACCCGGGCCTAGAGATTGGGAGACTCCTTAAGCAGTGGAACCCTGTATCAATCCTCCCTCTCAGAAGCTCTAACTACTGTTAGGGAAAAGGGTCACTGACCACTCCAAACTACTTCTTGCTGAGGATGGATGGCAATATGGGAGACAGTTAGAGGTTTCTCAGAGGAGGTTGATGTAGGGTTCACAGTCAGTGAAAATTGGGGTGGATAGTTTGCAGCAAAATGTTTTTATGAAATTTCAGGCCTAGGAAACTGAAGTCCTTCTATTCAGGCTGGGATAAGGGAACCTTGTATCAGTAGAAGGAGTTACCAAAAATGGATTCATCAAAGTGTTGCTGAGGTTTCCTGCTCATGACAAGGATGATCCATCTGGCAGGCAATCACTGCTTTTCTGTTGTTCTGTAATGGTATGAGCAAATCCTTAACCCCACTGTAGCACATAACCAGGTTTCAATCCAGACATATCAGGTTTCTTATAGAAAACAGTTGCTGCACTTGGGAAGGTAGTGGATGGGTAAGAGATGTCCAGTGACATTCAGCAGCTGTGTTTCCATCATTGCTGAGATTCAAAAAATTAAGGGTGAAGAGGGCTCTAGTGAGAACATATCAAGGGCTATTATTCAAGGGGCATATACCATCTCCGCCCTTTTGTTTACCTATGATATCTTTTAACGTTTTGTGGTGGCATTCCATAATGGCTTGGTCTTGAGAATTATAAGGAATACTATGAGAAATTTGAATATTCCAGAAGAATGAAAAAATAATTTTTGAGCAGAGTAAGAGGGTGCATTGTCAGTCTTAAATCACTTGGAGAACCCCATGGCATTAAAATAATCTAGCAAGTGTTGAATGACACGATGGTAAGACTGTGGCCGAGGAAAAATGAGAAAAGGTATCAATGGAATGATGAACATATTTTAATCCACCAAATGATGCGACCATGGTCACATCCATCTGCCATATTTGGTTTGCTATTTCTCCTCTTGTGTTGGTACCTTCATGAAAGGGGGACAACTATATTTTAGAACAAGAAGGACAACCAGAAAGAATTTGTTGGGGCTGAATTTTTGTGAGATGAAACTTCTTATGAAGCATCTTTGCATTAACATGTGTATAGGAATTGGACAGTATCAGTAAGCGCTTGATCTATTTGAGAATTCAGAGAAGTCATGGGACCAGGTAGAATGGTGTGTGCTCTAATATGGGTTTTATATATATATATATGATGAATATGGTATCTAAGGAGACTGTGGATAGATTGGAAGAGGGAAGAGATTTCATCATTATGAGTGATACTCGTCGTTTCTAAGTGTCTAAGAGCAAAGCTAGAATATTGAGAGTCGGTGACAACCTTCATAGCACAATGAGAGTCTTGGAGTAGAATAAGAATAGCATACATCTCGTTCTCTTGAACAGAGTTACAAGGACTTTGAACAACATTGAGATTATTACCATCAGTGTATCCAGCCCTGCTGTGCTTATTGGCATCTGTGTAAAAAGTAACAGGGTCTGCCAGTGGGGAGTCCTTGACAATATGAGGGAGAATCCAGGAAGTAAGCTTTAGGAATTGAAATATTTTATCATGAGGGTATTCATTGATAATCAGGCCTACATAAGATGCAAGAGCAATTAGCCAAGGCATCGATAATTGAAAATTAAGTTGAATTTGTTTTTCTGTAAAAGGAATGACGATAGCCTGATAGTTGACAAATTCTGTTTCTGCCATTAGCAGTTATTTCACAAATTTTGTCTCAACATCGATGTGATTTCTGTGCAGTTTTATTAGAGAGGAATAGCCACTCTAGAAGGGTGTCCTCCTGATAAATAACTCCAGTTGGGGAGTGAGAAGTGGCTATAACTATCAGACCAATCGGAAACCTAATGCCAATCCAATCTAATTCATTTGAGGCAACCCCCTTTTCAATTAACAGCAATTCCCCTTTTGCCTCAGAGGTGAGTGAGCAAGGACTGTTCAACTCCAAAGGTCCTTCCAGAATTGTAAAAAGATTAGTCAAAGCATAAGTTGGTATTCTTAAAGTAGCACATAACCAATCAATGTGGCCCAACAATTTTTGAAAATCATTTGAAGTGTATAAGGAATGTAGACAAAAATTAATGCGTTGCAGGAGAATTTTGGTCTGAGTTAATTTGTCTCCCAATGAGTATAGGGGGATGTAATTTGAATTTTTTTGGGCACGATTTTAAGGTCATAAGATTTTAAGGCAAATATGGGTTGCTTAAACATGTCCTGTAAAATGACCAAATATCATCCATGTAATGAATGATAAAGGCTGTAGGATGTTTCTTTCTAATGGGCTGCAATGGTTATCCACAAAATGCTGACACAAGGTGGGACTATTCAACATGCCTTGTGGCAGAACCTTCCACTGAAAGTGTTGGTAGAGTCTCTGCTGATTATAGGAAGGACCAGAAAAGGTGAAATGGGGTTGATCCTCAGGTGTTAAGTTTATATATAGTGAAGAAACAATCTTTCAGGACGGCACCTGCCGCACAGTGTCTAGGGCACCAGCCCCATATACCAAGGGTGGAGGGTGCAAAACTGGCTCCGGCCAAACTGCAACAAAAAAATAGCCAGGCATTGTGACGGGTGCCTGTAGTCCCAGCTACTCAGGAGGCTGACACAAGAGAATAGCTTAAGTCCAGGAGTTAGAGTTTGCTGTGAGCTGTGTGACGCCATGGCACTCTACCGAGGGCAATAAAGTGAAACTCTGTGTCTCTAAAAAAAAAAAAAAGAAAGAAAGAAAGAAAGAAATAATCTTTCAAATCAATGATCTCCAAATACCAATTGGAAGGACTCATCGTGGGCAGAGGAAGCACAAGTTGCAAAGGACCCCTGGGGATAATAGTTTCATGGACTTCTTGGAGAACAGCAGCGAGCATTCTCCATTTGTCTGATTTCTTTTTTATAATAAAGACAGGAGAGTTCCAGGGACTGATGGAGGGTTCAATATGTCCTTGTTGCATCTCTTCCTGAATTAAATTGCAAAGCATCCAGTTTTTCTTTTGTTAATGGCCACTGCTCCACACTGGATTATCGCTCTTCCAAAATAACCTGAGAGCATATTTTCGGACAGTGGCCTCTAGGCTAAATTCAACATCTGAAATGAATTCACAGAAGTTGGGGTATAGTTACCATAGCTTTCCATCATTGAAGTAAATCACACCCCCACAGGTTAATAGCTCTATCAGCTATGTATGGCTGAATTTGAGCATGTCAAGTATCTGATACCAAACACGTTAAAGGCAAAGTACTTTGAAAAACTGAATTTTAAGTTCTTATACCCATAAAAGTAACATCAACTATTTGTTTAGGCCATTCATTAGGCCATTGATTTAAAGCAATAATGACAACATCTCACAGGCCACAAAAGAGTTTATCTTTCAGGGTGTGTATTAATTGAGGTCTATTCTTATCAATAGATGTTTGCCAAAAGATAAAGTTTGTACTGCTAAGATCATTGGTGTGTTTTTAATCAGTATTTTGTAGTTTAATGCAAGGCAGAAGCAACAACTGGGCAATCTTTTGTCCAGCTAGAATTTGAGTAGATTGGTTTACCGAGATTATGATTTCTATTTCCCCTATGAAGTCACAGTTGATAACACTTGTGTGGACCAGCACCCCATGAGATGTTAAACTACTTTTTCCCCAGCAATAGCCCAACAGAATCTGGGAGAATAGGACTGCATATTCCTGTTCTTAATTTTTTTACTCTCATGTTGGGAAGTAAAAGAACATTATCACATGCCGGCAAATCTAAAGCAGCACTACCTGGGGTGATGTGTAAAAGGGATTGGATGGGCTGAAGTTACTGGTGAGTGGGTAAATCCCCACACCCATACTTTTTGTCTGTGGGCCCTGGGTTGGGCCCAGCCAATAGTTTCCCTGCTGTAAAGGTATTCCATTCTTATCAAATTGAGAGGACACTCAGTAGCCCAATGGAACCCTCCTTAACACCTGGGGCATACCCCTGGGGGATTGCATTTTCCTTGTTTGTTTTGATTATTGAGATTGCCCTTTCCATTGGTATTCTGATTGCTATTTCTTTTCCAACACTCTTTTCTCATATGGCCTGACTTCCCACAATTGTGGCATGTAACACAATTTTATTTGAAACCATCTTTAGGGTGGCAGCAAGAAGATTAGCCTTATATGGTTCAGTTCCCACATCACAGCATGTTCATATGTATTCCTCTAGAGGAGCATTTTGTGCCCTAAGAGGACCCAAAACCTGTTGACACTCAGAGTTAGCATTCTCAAAAGCTAAAGTTTGAAAAAGCATATCTTTTAAGTTCTGCATGAGCAACAGCTTTGTCTACTGATGTTTTTAATCAAACTAAAATGTCAGTGTAAGGTTTGTTTCCTGACTGCATTACCTTAATGAAAGAGTTAAAGACATCTCCAGGTGCCTGAACCTTGTCCAAGGCTCCAAGACAGCACTTTTTTTTTTTTAATACTATAGCTATATTGTCATATTGAAGTTGTTTTGGAATGCCCATCCACTGACCAGAGCCAGTGAGCTGTTCTGAAGTTATGGGAACATTCCTCTGCTGGTTCTGGTGACTTATCAGGTCAGCCTCTTCCTTCCACCAAGTTTCACTTGCAAATGTTGACCAGATTTGAGAACAGTTCTGCCCATCATGTCCCAATCATATGGAATAAGTCACTGCTCTTGCACAAATCCCTGTAATAAGCCTCTAGAAAATGAGGACTGCATGGCATACTGTGTTACAGCCTGTTTTAAATCTTTTAGAATCTTAAAAGTAAGCAAATGATGACTAAAGTGTTGGCCCCTTTGAGGGTTTTGCATACTGGGAGGAATATCAGTAACTGTAACAGGAAAGAACACCAAAGTATCTTCCAAGGTAAAATCCCCTGTTTCGTGACCCTCTAACAGTGCTTTCATAGCCAGAGTGGTGGGAGAGCTATCTTCATAGTGGGGTGCTGAGGGCCGTGCTGGAGCTTCTACATGTGAGATCATTCAAGCTGTCTTTGAACTGCTTAAAGTAAATGTTTGCCACAATAGTTATCAAGGTGTCCCCTTTAGTACTTAGGTCCCATACCTTCTCATCTGAGGAAAGACTAGAACTCTCCCAACTTTCACATTCCCTGGCTTTTAAGGTTTAATTCAGGTTAGCTTTATTGAGGCATGAACTTGGCAATGGATGGGAGGACACAAATTCCAAAGACTCACATTCCTCCACATTCTGCTCTGATTAAACCTGTTGCACCGCCTCATCACCTTCCTCATCAATCTGGAACCATGGCAGCTCCACGGATGAGGTGCTACCCATTGCCTTCCTGTAATTCTTTTCACTATTTAAAAAGCTCTCTCCCACTTCAATTGTTGTTCCCCTTGGTAGGACAGACAGGGAGTGGCTAATTATTCACCCAAGTTCTTAATATCTCTTTGGTAAGTGCCTACGATTTGCCAAAGGTGTCACTCTGAGTGATCCTGTCCTTTGTTAGGTCACCTATTATAGGTTACCTATGATTTGCCAAGGGTCCTACTCACATAAAGTGACGTTGCCCTCTTGCTAGGTACCTAATGTGGCCGAAGGCTACATTGTCCCTTGGTCAGTCTGGAAGGAAAGTCCCTTTTTTCTCTCTGTAACACCCTCCTGCATATTGCCGAAGGGTACTCCTACACGGAGTGATATTCCCCTTTGGTCCACATTCACTATCCTGCCAACTAGCTGTTACCAAGGAAGCAGGGTGGACCATGGATTGTAAACTGGAAGCTTGCAGGAGGGGGACCCCCATACATGTCGGGGAAGCCCTTGGCAACCTCTGCGATCGCTATTTCTTTAGAGTGCCCAGAATGTGGGTGGGCAATGTACTCCCTCCCCCTGAGCCGGACCCCCACACTGAAGTTCCACAGCTGTTCAACATTTAATGTCCACCATCTGCTCATTAATATCCGGCTTCTGCTCATCAACGTCTGATCTTGCCTGAGAGCTTGCCTTCAAGCCACGAGACCTATCCAGGTTTCCCAGAGCCTTCTTGTGTGTTTCAAAAAACACTGCTTATCTCTTCAAGCCTGATGTCCTGGTTCATTGTACATTGAACATATCTCCCCTCTAAAACCTTAGCTCAACTTCTCTCCTCAAGCAATATTGTGCGACTCACTCCAGTATGTATAACAGTGGAACTCTAACAAGTTCACTTTAAAAATCAATTTGGTAGTAGTGTTTTCTTGAGAATTAGAGTATTTATAACTCCCCAGATCTAAAATTATTATTGGGAAATCTGCATAGATAAGACAGCGTCGACTCACTGCATATATCAGCAACTGTTTTCTACCATGTTGTACTGAAGCTATAACAAGGTATTTTCCAGCTTCTAAAGTCTGAGAGTTGGGCACCTACCTTTTAATACTTCTGTCAACAAAATAGTAGATTGTAACACACATTTAATTTGGATCCAAGATAAAATTATATTTCTGGGTTTTTGTTTTGACTTTTGAGGTGCTAAAAATTACCATGTAAATTCTCCCTACCAGCTAGAAGGACAGAAAGTCTTTATAGAGTGTGTGTGGCAGAGAGTACCATTTATTTCAATTGATCAGGAATTAATATATCTTTTCTTCTGATCTAGAGTTTCTCGTAAAGATACATCTTAAGGACATACCAGCCTTCATATTCATTTATTGGATCCATTGAGGTTAATATCAACAATTTAAACTAAAAAAGAAACAGAAGGTTTCCAAGTGTTTTGAGCTATGAAATGTCAATTTCTGCAATTTAGTTTCTAGATATGCCGTATATTTAATAAACGTTATGTAAAGTTTAAAATGTTGCACTGTATTTATGAAAAAAGCTTTCTTTGCCTCCTGCAGCCATCTAATGTTTTGTGAAACAGATGCATACCCTTCATTATTGAGACTGAAATCCTGATTTAGATTTATTGAGATTTGAAAAAGTTGTGCCAGCTTTGCTTGGTTTATTTCTTATTTTTGATATATATATGTACTTTTTTTCAAAATGTGTGTAGTGGAAGTGCTATGATATGTATTTTGTGTTTATCCAAATGCAATGATAGTTTCTTGCATGAATGTGCAAGAGGCCTGCGTCAGAATGCTACATTTTTATTGTAGTTCAAGAGTATAAAAGTTCCTGGAATGCAACAATTCATAAATTTTCAGATATGTCCTAAATTATTGAGATTTGATTCATAGCAGATATTTTCTGTTGTTGCTGTTTTGGAAATGGCTCATTACACAGTGTTAATTGTCCCCAAGGTGGTAAATGTGAAAAAAGTTTGTTATGCTTTCAACAATGTTGCTGGGATTAAAAAACCAGCCCTCTATTTTCAGAAAATAATTATGAATTAATTTACTTGAATTACCTAATTATTATAACTGGTTCACAGTTCAAGCTATTCTTTCTTTTTAAATGTTATATTTTTAAATAGTATTACAATTGTAGAAAAAATTGCTTGCTGTATGTACCTTCTCTCCTAGGAAAGCTTACATCCTTAAATTATTGTATTCCTACACTCCAAAGACATTTAAAACACGTTTTGTGCCTGCAGCAGAGCCTGCATAAGCTGATATAAGGGACACTGGTCTTTTGACAAAATACTTGTGTAAATTTTGATTCTGTATTAAAACTATTTTTAACGTTCTGACCCCCCCAAAATGAACACATATACTAATCATTTTTAAAGCCAAGTGTGAGGATTCAAGTTGATCCTAACTCTCCATGAATGTATGGTTGGTTTTCCCAGGTTTACATTTCTGTCGTCAACATTGACTGTCTTTTTTGCTTTTTAGGGTCTCCTGAAGAACATAATTCCTTGAAGGTAGTAACATTTCTATTTTGTCTTGAATTATTCACCACATGTTGTATGAAATACATGTTATTTATGAAATACTTTGTTTCCAAGCCCATTCAGCCAGCCGTTGAAATGAAAGCATCCGTTCCAGAAAAAGCAGTAAGAGTGAAGAATATACCAACATCCACATCAGGTAAATTGTTTACTTTTCTTTGGGAAAAAAGCTCTCTCTTTTATCCAGGCTGAAGTGCACTTGTGTGGTGAAAGCTCACTGCAAGTTTGAGGTCCCGTGCCCCAGTGATCCTCATGTCTCCACCAACCAAGTATATTGTAGCTGAGACCACAGGCTTGTGCCAACAAACCAACCTAGTTTTTAACTTTTTTTTTCCTCTAGAGACCAAGTCTTGCTATGTTGGTAAGGCTGCTGACAAACTCCTAGAATCGAGGGGTCCTACCCTGCAGACTTCCACAAGTGCTGGTATTGCATGTATGAGCCACAGTTCTGAGCACAGAACAGGTAAATTTTTCAATACAAAATTTGGTGTGAATTATTGAAGTTAAAGAATATAATAATACCATAAAAAATTTTTTATAGACACAGTCATTTAAAACAGCAATTCTGAAAAGTATTCGCCTTTGTGTCCTTTTCTTTTTTTTAGATATTTTTGCAAATATATATTTTTTATTAAATTATAGCTGTGAACATTAACACAATTATGGGGCACCATACACTGGTTTCATAGACCGTTTGACACATTTTCATCACACTGGTTAACATAGCCTTCCTGGCATTTTCTTAGTTATTGTGCTAAGACATTTACATTCCGCATTTACTAAGTTTCACATATACCCTTGTAAGATGCACCGCAGTGTAGTCCCAACAACCCCCCCTCTCTGCCCACCTTCCCCTCTCCCTCCCCTCCCTTTCCATTTCCCCATATTCTTAGGTTGTAACTAGTTTATAGCTTCCATGTGAAAGCCATAAATTAGTTTCATAGTAGGACTGAGTACATTGGATACTTTTTCTTCTATTCTTGAGATACTTTACTAAGAAGAATATGTTCCAGCTCCATCCACGTAAACATGAAAGAGGTAAAGTCTCCATCTTTCTTTAAGACTGCATAATATTCCATGGGGTACATATACCACAATTTATTGCAGTTTGGCCGGGGTTGGGTTTGAACCCGCCACCCTCGGCATATGGGGCCAGCGCCCTGCTCACTGAGCCACAGGTGCCGCCCTTACAATTTATTAATCCATTCGTGGATCGATGGGCACTTGGGTTTTTTCCGCGATTTAGCAATTATGAACAGTGCTGCAATAAACATTCTGTTACAAAAAATCTTTGTTATGGTGAGATTTTTGATCTTCTGGTTATATGCCTAGTAGAGGAATTATAGGATTGAATGGCAGATCTATTTTTAGATCTCTAAGTGTTCTCCATACATCTTTCCAAAGGGAATGTATTAATTTGCATTCCCACCAGCAGTGCAGAAGTGTTCCCTTTTCTCCACATCCACGCCAACATCTCTGGTCTTGGGATTTTGTGATATAGGCTAATCTTACTGGAGTTAGATGATATCTCAAAGTAGTTTTGATATGCATTGCTCTGATGATTAAAGATGATGAGCATTTTTTCATGTGTCTATAGGCCACGTGCCTGTCTTCTTCAGAGAAGTTTCTCCTCAGATCCCCTGCCCAGTCTGCGATGGGATCACGTGTTCTTTTTTTGCTTATATGTTTGAGTTCTCTGTGGATTCTGGTTATTAAACCTTTGTCGGATACATAACCTGCAAATACCTTCTCCCATTCTGAGGGCTGTTTCCTTGCTTTACTTACTGTGTTCTTGGCTGTGCAGAAGCTTTTTAGTTTGATCAGGTCCCATTAGTGTATTTTTGAAGCTGCTTCAATTGCACGGGGGGTCCTCCTCAGAAAAAACTCACCCAGACCGATTTCTTCAAGGGTTTTCCCTGCACTCTCTGCTAGTATTTCTACAGTTTCATATCTTAAGTTTAAATCTTTAATCCAGTGAGAGTCTATCTTAGTTAATGGTGAAAGGTGTGGGTCCAGTTTCAGTCTTCTGCAGGTTGCCAGCCAGTTCACCCACCACCATTTGTTAAATAGGGAATCTTTTCCCCACTGAATGTTTTTAATTGGCTTGTCAAAGATTAAATAACGGTAAGTAGGTGGATTGATCTCTTTGTTCTCTATTCTGTTCCAAACATCCACTTCTCTGTTTTTGTGCCAGTACCATGCTCTTTTGATCACTATCGATTTATAGTATAGTCTGAGATCTGGTAGCATGATTCCTCCAGCTTTGTTTTTATTTCTGAGTAATGTCTTGGCTATTAGAGGTTTTTTTCTGATTCCATATAAAACAGAGTATTGTTTTATCAAGATCTTTAAAATATGACAGTGGAGCTTTAATAGGGAGGGTGTGTCCTTTTCTACTATTAAAACTTTTCCATGGATTTAACGAACAATCAGATTACATATCTGTCATTTTCAGGCACTACCAATACTTTTGTATGTGTGTGAGTGTGTGTGTGTGTGACTTGAATCAAACAAACATTTATTGCACACAGTTCTGGAGGCTAGGAGTCTTCCATCAGGGTTCTAGCATGATTGGGTTCTAGATGAGGGCCTCTTTTTGACTACCAATGCTTTTTACTGCATGTGTGTATAGTCATTAATATCTTGTAGGATATGTTTTCATATCCTAAATGTTACAAAATGGTTGTACACTGTGAACAATATTGTATAATTTGTTTTGTTTTCTCAGCATGATATAGCTGAGATCTATTCATATTGACACATGAAGCTCTGTCTTAGTTAACTAAATAGTAGATTGTGACACGCATTTAATTTGGATACAAGATGAGATTATATTTCTAGGTTTTTGTTTTGAGGTGCTAAAAATTACCATGTAAATTCTCCCTACCAGCTGGAAGGATAGAAAGCCACACAGGGTCTGGCTATGTTTAGCAAGCTGGAGTGCAGTGGCTTCATCGCAGGTCCCTGCAACCATGCAATGCTAGTCTATTGTGTTCCTTCTGCCTCAGCCCCTCGAGGACCTGTGACTGCAGTCTCATGCCACCATGTCATTAACTTTTTTATTCTTTGTAGAGGTGGGGTCTTGCTATGTTGCCAAGACTTGTCTCAGTTCCCCGGTCACCAATGATACTTCTGTGTTGGCCTCCACACAGGCAAGGATTACATGTGTGAGCCATTGCATCCATTCTAAGTTTCTGCTAAAGAGCTATTTCATTAACATTCTTAAGAGTATTAAGAGTAAACCAAACTACTTTTACATGCAAAAATTATGCAGCTCATCTTATACTCCATTTTTGTCATGTATAAATATTGCACTGATTTTGAATAAAAAGACTACTAGTAGCTAACATTTATGTGGCAATTCAATTTTTTGCTGTGATAAGGAATTCGATATTCAGAACTTAGTATACATTCTTTCCTACTTTTTTTTTTTTTGCAGATTTTGGCCAGGGTTTGAACGCACCAGCTCCCTACTCCTTTGAGCCATAGGTGCCACCCTCATGTGTTTTTTATACATATTTTTGCATGAGTGGACGAAAGAACTCTAAGATGGCTAAACTAGAGGATTTACGATCACGTAGGCATTCCAGTAGTCCCACAAGGGTAGAGGAGAAAATGAATATTTTTATTAACTAATATTCTACCAGTGTGTCTCCAAACCGATAAAGTCAGAACCCATTTTCTCATAAGAAACTGATTATGCATATATTCACCTGAACCGTCTTCACAACTGTGTATTTCCTAAATGACAGGAGTAACTGAAGGACACAATATACCTGTATTATAATGATAAACATATTCTCATGCGTTGCATAAAGACATGCCACTGTATTCTGCTGTTGGCTTTGACATTTAACTTCTCAGGGTCATGATTTGCTTCTCAGAATAAAGGTCATCACTCTCTTCATAGATGGCACGTTCACACCGCAGAGGCACATTTCTGTTTTATTTACAATCACTTCAAACATAATGTCAGTTTTGAAATTTTAACTTCATGTCAGAGAGCATCTATATTCTTATTTTTCTTCAGCATGTTGCTCTCCCCTAATTAAAAACAAGCAAATGAACAAACAAAGCTAATCATTTTCAAAGCCAAGCATGAGGATTCATCTTTCTCTTTTGCTTTTTAGCATCTCCTGAGGAACATCCTCCCTTGAAGGTAATAACATTTGTATTATTTTTCTCTTAACGTTTTTACTGAATATGGTGTGAAATACTCATTATTAATGAAATTCTTTTTAGAATCCCATTCAGCCAGCGACTGACATAAAAGAATTTGTTCCACAGAAAGTGGTAGGAATGAAGAATATACAGACAGCCACCTCAGGTAATTTTTTTTTTCTTTTTTTAGAGACAGATCTCACTGTTTTATCCAGGCTGAAGTGCAGTTGTGGGATCCTAGCTCACTGTAACTTCAAAGTCCTGTTCCCACGCCATCCTCCTCCTCACCCATCGAGTAGCTGAGACTTTAGGCTTATGCCTCCAAACCAAGCTTATTTTATTTTATTTTATTGTATCTTATTTTATTTATGTATTCATTTATTTTTATTTAAGGTTAATGTGAGAGTACAAACAACTAGGTTACGATGTTTGCCTTTGTTAGATAGTGGTAGTAGTTGTGTCTTGTAGTTGTGTCCCGCACCCTGGAGGTGTGCCTTGTACCCCTACATTATGTCCACTCAGTGGGAGCTCACCATTCTCCTTCCTTCCTCCCCCTCTCCCTTCCCTCATTTCAAACTTGAATTAAGTTTTTCTCTTATGTGACATGTAACGTCTGCTGGCTTCATATTGGTATTGAGTACATTGGAGTCTTCATTTTCCATTCTTGTGATACTTTACTAAAAAGAATGTGTTTCAAGTCCTTTCAAGTTAACACAAAAGATGTAAAGTCTCCATCTTATTTATGGCTGAATAGTATTCCATTGTAGTCACATATTACAGTTTCTTTTTTGTTTGTTTGTTTGTTTTTATTAAATCATAGCTGTGTACATCAATATGATCCATTCTTGGGTTGATGACTATTTAGGTTCATTCCAGATATTGATGATTATAAATTGAGCTGTAATAAAGAGTGCAAATGCCCTTATGATAAAATGATGTTTTTTCTTCTGGGTAAATGCCTAGGGGATTGAGACTGTGGGGTCAAATGGGAGGTCTAATTTGAGTTCTTTGAGGATTCTTCACATTTCTTTCCAAAGAGCCTATATTAGTTTACAGTCCCACCAACGTGTTATTTATATATTTTTTCAGGAGCCAGGTCTCGCTATGTTCTCCCAGACAGTCACAAGTATTTAGACTCAAGGGATCTTTTCCCACCAGCTTTCCCAAGTGCTGCTATTGCAGATGTTTTCCAAGGTGCTGTGTCCAGACCAGGTAAATTTCCAATGCAAAATTTAGTCTAGAATGAGATACATTAAAATATTTGAAATTGCTCAGTCTTCTCCCTCCTAACATTTATTTTCAAAATTTGATGGAAAGATTTTATGTAAAGAAAGCAAATGTTATTGGTTGGTATCCACATTTGAAATGAAATACATATAGCATGTGAAAAAGAAAATTTGAAAATCTAAGGTTTCATTCATATATTTTCTATTTTTATGTACTGACCTTCTGAGGTTTCTAGTATAAGATTGTGAGACACTGTGCTTTCTTCCAGTGTTTTTGATTTTTTTTTTTGCAGTTTTTGGCTGGAGCCGGGTCTGAACTGGCCACCTCCGGTGTATGGGGCCAGCACCCTACTCCTTTGAGCCACAGGCATTTGCACTCTTTATTACAGCTCAATTTATAATCACCAACATCTGGAATGAACCTAAATGCTCATCAACCCAGTGTTTTAAATGCTTATTATGCTTCTAAGCTTTACCTAAAGGAAAGCTATACTTGCTTGCTTATCAATTTTGCTTTCCCATATATCATTTTATTATATTGTTGTTTTACTGATGACTTTAAGTTAATCAGCCGTCTGATCAGGAGGCTCTATATGTATGTGTGTGTGTTTGGGTTGGGTTATTTTGATCATAACAAATGAAGAAAGAAACTCGTCATTTCTCGGTGATGATTTGCTGTACACAGTTATTTTCAGCAGCAATTCTGAAATGTTTTGGCTTTGGTGGCTTTTTTATACTATTAACACTTATTGGGTAACAGTATCTAAAACCTGTAAGTTGCTGTTTATCATTCCCATGTGTTTTCCGGCTTTCTTACTACATATCTGTACGGTCATTAATTTTATGTAGGGTTTGTTTCTATTTCCTAAACTTTAATATACATGGTTATGCATCATACATATCATTCTATAATTTGTTTTGTTTGCTCATCATTATATTTCTGAGATCTGTCCTCACTGGCACATAAGCTCTCATTTGATTAATTAATTATTTCCTTAAAACAGGATCTGGCTTTGCTGCCCAGCCTAGAATAAAGTGGAGTCCTTATGGGTCCCTGCAACGTCAAACTCCTGAGCAGCTGCATTCCTCCTGCCTCAGTCTCCTGAGTTTCTGGAGCTACAATGACATCCTCCCATGCCTTGGTAAGTTTTCAATTTTCTGTATGTACAAGGCCTCACTGTATGTTTCAGGATAGTCTCAAACTGCTGGCCTGAAGCATTGCTCCTGCTGTCCCCATCTTACTGGTAAACATTACAAGGACTGATTCATAGTGTCTTGCCTGATATAATTTTTTGAGTTCTTTATAGGAATTCATCACATGAATGTACCACAGTTAAAAGTAAATTAATAATAAGGCAATCAGGGAAATGTGAACTTGATTAAATATTCACCGATCTTAAGAAATTATTAAGTTTAAAGTGTAATTAAGGTATTTTGGCTACATATTTAAACACTGGTGTTCAATTTTTAGAAGTATTTATGGAAATATATGCAGATGAAATAATACTACATTTTGGAATTAGCTTCAAAATAATTTGGGTGGGGAAGGGGTGTTTGCTGGAGTAGAGATGAAGCAAGATGGACCATGAATCAATAATTAGTAAGTTGGGTGATGAAATAATAATAAATATATAAATAAAAAGGATTATAAACATGAAAACCAAAATAAATAAAGCACAATACCCAAATTCATACATGTATTTCTTCAATGAAAATTCATTTTAATATGAACATTGTGTTTTTTCTCCTAAATATTTCTGGAAACATTCCTTCATTTCAGAACTGCATCATGTGTATTTTGCGATATTGCCTCCTAATTCACCTCTCGGCATTTATTCATGTTCTTTTTTTGAGACAGAGTCTCAGTCTGACACCCTGGGTAGAGAGTCATGGCATCATCACAACTCACAGCAATTTCAAACTGGTAGGCTCATGTGATCCTCTTGCCTCAACCTCCCAAGCAGCTGGGACTACAGAAGCCCACCACAACACCTGTTCGATTTCTCTATTCTTAGTACAGACAGGGTCTCATTCCTGCTCATGCTAGCCATTAACTCCTGAACTCAAAAGATCCTCCCATCTTGGCCTCTCAGAGTGCCAGGACCACAGCCAAGGGCCACTGTACTCAGCCCTAACATGTTGGCAGAAACTCAGTAATATAGATAAAGACTGTTAGTACAAACAAATTCTAAAAGTTTATCCTCTGCATTCTGGGACCAAAGGAGACAGACATATAAGGAAAGAATATAGTTCAGGTGATGCCTACTAGAGAAGTAATAAAGTACGAAGGCAGCCCCGAGAGAGGAGATGGCCTGCTTATCTGGAGGAAGACAGCTAGAATAAAGGAAGGCTTCACGTGCCCATCTGAATTTGAAAGTATAGACAAAAAATTGTCAGAGTAGCAGAAGAAAATGTCTCAGATACAAGGGAAAGGGTGTTAATAATGCTATAAAAGGGAACAGAAACTTTGGAAACCATGCGTGATGAGCAACGCGTGTAACATGCTATTAACAATGTTCCATCATGGGGTAGGGAGTAGTACACAGTCTCAATTGATGTGACTTACTGTATTTTCTCCCTTTTATTTGTTTCTGGTATTTTGTCTGTCCATCTTGGGTGGATGAACTTGTCAGTGAAGCTTTGATGTATTTCTTTGTCTTGAAAGTGATGATATCTAGTGTCTCCACAAAAGGTTGTTGAAATTTAGGATAATGAGAAATTTTTCTTCATTTAAACTCTCCATTTATAAAAGAAAACTAGATGTTACTTTCCAATTTCTTTTGTGAAGTCTATAGCTTTTATCAGACCATTCTAAGTAGTTCATTTTGACTAAATATATGAATTTGTCAGCAGAATTGACACCAGAGGAAAAGCAGCAGAGTCTTGAAGGGAATGAAAATAATCAGCCACAGGTATAAAAAGAATTAAATTTAAATTCTTGATTTCATATTATATTATTTACATTAAGAATGGAGCATAGACCAAATGAAATCACCTTTTAGACTTGCCTTTTAGAAGTGATAGATCATAGTTTAATTTTTAAATTGAGAAACATTTTAATAAAACTTAAAAAATTCTTTCCATTCGTTATAACTTACAGCTAATCGTTATCCTTAAAATAGAGGCAATGTGTTTGCTCTTTTATTTTTATAACTTCCTTACAGGATACTCTTGCTCTTTTATTTTTATAACTTCCTTACAGTGACACAGATGAGCAATTTCACAGTAATGGCCACTGAGGTGGATTCATGTTAAAGGAGTCAACATTTTATTCTTTGACAGTGGTTCAACATTTGCACTTTTCTATTGCTGGGCACAAATGCCAAGGGGAAAGATTTACTCTGCTTGAGGTCTCCAAAAGACCTCAGTGTCTACACTCACGGAAAGGGTCATAAGATCCACCCACCTCCCGTTAAGGAATCACACCTTGCAGAATGGGACCCGTGGCGTTAGGATAAAAACAGTAACTTTCTAACATTTTTAAATGTGGGAAGTTGTTAAATAGCATCAAAAATCTGCTTATCCATTGTCATTAGTGAACATTAGAATATATTAGAGCTGGACCTAAGGACACAGTCTTTCTAGATACATATCACTATCAATTTACATTATGTAAGTTAAAGTTTAAGGGTTACTTTTCTTTCCAATTGGTGGGGATTCTGTCTTCTAATAATGTGAATTTTTCCTGCTCTCCAGCCAGTTATCTCCAGAAAAAGTACTGGGGCTCACTGTTAGAGGCATGGTGAGGTAAAATTTTTTTAAGTGAAGAACCTTTGTAACACTACAGTTACCTGCTAACTCATTTTTGGTAGCTTTAACATATAATAAATTACATGTACTTCAAAGAAATAGTGACAAAGTTCCCTGGCTCATATTTTTCTTCCTATAAGCTAAGGCAAATTGTCTTCCTCCTCTTAGTTATACTCCAGTGATTTACATGTAGTTAAACCTAGATTAAGAAGTTAAAGAAATGTCATTTTCTTTGCTCATGTTTGATTACATAAGGATAAAGATATTTTATAAACTTGTATCCTGATGGAAAAGACATCTGAGGAAGAAAACAAGCCAATCAATCTTCCATCTGGAAAAATGTCCTAAGAATAAAAAATTAATAGGGCATGCGGTTGATAGACTATATCTGTATATTCAGGACCTTTCCTAAAAAAAAGTGGAGCTTTCCACATTGCTCAGGGAGGGTCCATACAACATTGTTCTGGATTCCCACCATAACTTGAAGGGAAACTATCACAATGTCCAGAGACCTTGATGCCTACAAATAACAGAGGAGGACGTGCTCACATTCCTTGCAGCAGGAACTCACATAGGAAGCCCCAACCTGACTTCCAAAGGGAGCAATACATCTACCTTGACTTCCAAATGGAACAGTACATCTACAGTGATGGTGTCTACTTCATAAATCTGAGGAGGATAAGCTGGTAGAAGCTTCTATTGCCAGCTTGGGCCATTGTTGCCATTGAAATCCTGTTGATATCAGGGTCACATCCTCCAGGAACACTGGCGAGTGAGGTGTGCTGAAGTTTGCTGCTGCCGCTGGAGCTACCACTGCTGCTGAAATCTTCACTCTCAGAACCTTCACTAACCATCATCCAGGCAACCTTCTGGGATCTACATCTTCTGGTAGTTATTGACCCTAGAGCTGACCACCTGCCTCCCAAAGAGGCCTCTTATGTAACCTGCCTACCACTTCTCTGTGTCACACAGATTCTCCTCTGTGTTATGTGGACATCATCATTCCACACAAGAAGAAGGGAGCTCCATCAGAAGGCCTACGCAGTGGATTTTGGCCCAGGAAGTTCTCTATATGAGTGGCACCACCTTCTGTGAACACCCAGGGGAGATCATGCCTGATTTCTACTTCTACAGAGATCCTGAGGAGATTGAAAAGGAAAAGCAGGCTTCCACTTAGACAAGTGTGACTCAAGAGGAATTTCAGGGTGGATGGACTGGTGCAGCTCCTGAGTTTACTACTACTCAGCCTGAGGTTGCAGACTGGTCAGAAGCTGCAGGTTCCCTCTGTGCCTACCCAGCAGGTCCCCACTGAAGACTGGAGCTCCCAGCCTGCCATGGAGACTGGTCTGCAGCTCCTACTGCTCAGGCCACTGAATGAATAAAAACAACCACTAAGTGGTGTTAGCTGTTCTTCCACAAGCTCTTAGACAAGATGGAAATAAGGTTGGAGAAAATAAATCTTACCTCATCAGTTTAAAAAAAGAAAAAGAATAAAAAAATGAAAACTGGAAAAAATAAAACTAGTGGGATATTTGATATAATCCATATCAAATGTGGGGCCTTGGCATGGTGTCTCATGCCTATAATCCTAGCACTCTGGGAGGCCAAGGTAGGTAGATTTCTTGAGCTCAGGAGTTCTATGCCATTCTGAACAAGAGCCAGACCTAGTCTTTAAAAAATAGCCAGGTATTGTGGTGGGTTCCTGTACTCCCAGCTACTTGGAGGCTGAGGCAAGAGGATCACTTGAGCCCAAGATTTTTAGATTGCTTGTGAGCTCTGACACCACAGCACTCTATCCAGGGTGACAAAATGAGTCTCTTGTCTCAAACAAAACAAACAAACAAACAAAAAGTAAAAGAGGGAAAGAAAGAAAGAAATGAATGAAAATGTGAATTAAAGAAGGCAAATTGGAGGGGAAAATAAAACTCGTCATAAACAAGTTAAAACAGAAATTCTGTGAAATTTCTAAAAAATATAAAGTTTCTCTTTGTCCTGAGCAATAGGCACTGCCTGATCCCACACATATGGAGCATATTACAAGGGTATGGGTCAAGTGTATCAGGTACAGAACACAAATGTCTTAATACAGTTATTAAGTAAATGAGGTGACAGCTATATTGATTAGCTGTGTGATGTAATCACTCCAATTTGTACAAAAAATCATTGAATCCCACAAAGACATAACTGTATTCATGATCTATGCATATATGACTTAAAAGAAAATAAAATATATGGGACAATCTTAAAGGTCATACCCTCTAATTTCCCAAGTAATATGGCTGATGGGCAGGCAGAATGGAGACTGAAGAACCAATTCTTGGCAAGAGGAAACACCCTTGCAAAAAGGTAAAAATAAAGAATTTGAACAAAGAGGAAAAAAGAAGCGTCAGCTAGTTTACCTTTAAATCAGGCACTGCTAAATTTCTTATGTTAGCAGTTTCCTGGAAGCCTGGTCTGTAGGGAATAGAGCTTACTAACACCCCTGCTGGGTCCATAAGCACTCTGAAGGATTAATGGCCACAGAGGAAGCTGTGTGCAGGGCCTAGCAAGAAACATTAACTAGGCCAGTTCCTGTCTAGTTAACAGTCAAAGCAAATACCCATTGTGGAGGTTTGTATTTGGCTGGGGCAGAGATCAAGGGACAACTTGAGCCCTGAAATATGGGCAGGAGGATAAAGGTATATCCCTTGTCACAGAGGAAGACCCTCTGTGGTGGAGGTGACAGAAAAATTCTTTTTTCCCACTCTTCAGAGGAGATTGATACCAGTTGTGTTTTACTCCACAGTGAAGTAGTGGGGATTAACACCCCCCTAGGAATCTGAGTGTGTGACCACAGACAGGAGGCTGCCCCCTCACAAGGCTCAGGTTCTGGATTTCTTAAGGCTGCTCAGACCCTTAAAGTTAATGATTACTGAAACAATAACAGGTGACTTTCTCACTCAGAGAAACTGCTGACATATTTTTTCCCTTCCTCAGCTTACCCTCTGGGCTAACGAACACATGGATTTAAAAGCTGAGTGGAACTGACACTTGGGCCATCATGAGAACTCCACAAGCAGGCGGTGGTCCCCTGAGTTCCCACCTTTGAGAATTCAATTCTGTGTATCTTGCCTCTTTGTCTCTCTTAGTTTCTAACTTTATATTTCTTCAATTGACTGATGCCAGCTCTATGGGTCTTAAAGAAGCATTTCTCAACCTGTGGGCATTGACCCTTTTGGACTGTCTTAAAGGTTCACAGCATGAGGAAGGTTGAGAACCACTGTCTTAAAGGATCCTAACCCTGGGGCAGGACCCACTGATTATGAGTAAAAAGTTTCACCTGCAATGTCTTTCTTTTGTTGTATTCCAGGAATTTCTTGCACAAAATGAGCCAAGTTTGACAATGTCTTTTATCTCATTCATATCACATGTCCCTGTAATATGCATAGCCTGTCATCCTCTGAGCTTTATTTAAATGAATATAAATTATATGGTAACATTTTAACAGACCATACACTGAATATGTTTTAATAGAAATGAGTAGAATTGCTAAAATGGTACAGATATTGAAAATCAAAAATGAAGAAGCAGTTACAATTGAAAGACCATCTTCATGTAAAAATGACCGAAAAAAATATGAACCATAATACCATTCATTGAAAGGTAGACATTGGACATATGCCTTCCAAAAGGGACATATGGCTTCCAAATAATACCATTCATTGAAAGGTAGACATTGGACATATGCTTTCCCAAGGGACATATGGCTTCCAAAAAGCCTTCTAGATTTGTGGCTTACTTGCTTCAAAGAAAGGAAGCATACAAATCAAACAAAATAGTATTTCTGCTGTAACTGACACGTTTATGAAAACAAAACCAATACAGGATTTGTTCCATAAGCCGTTATATGATAACGGCAATTGTAGTAACTTCAAAACGTGGGAAATGAATTGGAAAATGTCAGTCTTTCTTACACATAGTGACGGAACATCAAATGTACACAGAAGAAGAATTATAGCAGGAATTTCCACCTTTTTACTTCTCTGGGCCACATGGGAAGAAGAGGACTTGTGTTGGGCCAAAAAATTAAATACACAAACCTGAACAAAAGCTGATGAGCCAAAAAACAAAAAAGGTCTATGCATAACTTTTGCCATATTTGCCACCAGAGATAAGCAAAAATGTCCTCACATAATAATCCTAATTATGCGGCGGCCCAACAGAAAGTCTTAAATTTGTTAAGCAGGTCCCAAGTTGCGATCACTAGTATAAAAGATATACATATCTAAGTAATAAAACATCACTTTTTTATTTTTTTTATCATAAAAGTAAAAGGAAAGTGGACAACATAAAACTAGTGGGATATTTGACCTTGTGTTTAGAACTTAATGCATCAACATCTGGCTCGATGGAAGCCTTTGCAATTCTCAGTGAGTTCTCAAGGTGATCATCAGATATTTTGGTTCTAAGTTTACTCTTACTGTGCTTCATTCCTGAAAATAGTTGCTCACAAATGTAGGTGCTTCCAAAGAACGATTGACATGAATAAGCTCTGAGTCTGAAGTGAGGGCTATTTGTCTGTAAAGACAGGATGTATAAAAGTCCAGATTGCAGCTCTGTGCATTGCATTTGAAAATTTGCAGCTAACATATTTATGTCAATTGAAAATTGAGTTGCAAGTGCATCAAAATATTATTTTCTCAGAAATCTTGAAATCTGTTTCCAAATTCTTGTGTCAAATCAAAAAGCAAGGCTATATCTTTTTTGCTCTTCATGGGACTCTGTTTAGCCAACCTATCGAAAAGCCTAAAATTGTGTGCCTTAACTTGACTTGCCATAATTTCATTTTCATTTGGAATGCCATTGTGGTTTGAAACATTGTATCAGTAAGCTGGTTCTCACCTGAAGGCACTTGATAAACTGATTTAAACTGATGGTTGAAATCTAGCCATTCAATCTACTAAAACTGGTAAATCTAGAAATCTGTTTTTACCATCAAGTTCTAGCACAAATTTCGTTTTGGATACCACAAACAACTTGAGGACATGTGGCAAATCATAAATTCTTTTTAGCATTTGGCCTTGACTTAGCCATCTTCTGTCCAAAAAGTAAATGATGTTATGTCTTTATTCATGTGACACTGCAGTATGACATTGTCGTCTGCCAAGTTTATGCTCAAGAACTATGCAATCCACTTTCACAAAAAAAAAAATCACAAAGAAACTCATAATGTTTTAAGTAAGTTTATAGTTTTGTGTTTATAAACCATTCATGTTCATAGCTGCATTCATAACCATTCGAGGCCGCATGCAGCCTGCTGGCAGTGGGTTTGAGACTCCTGAGTTTTAGCAAGATATGCAAAGATTCAAGAATGAAGCAAGTCGATTTCCTGGCTCTAGGGAAAGAAACAATTCAAGTTTTAAAAGATGTAGGGGTTCACTTGCTACAACTCTTTGCTTTTTCCTGCATCAATTCTCTGATCTAGTCTGATTATCTTCTTATGAACATTTCATCTGTAAAACAAGGTTCTCTAAATATGTCATTGTGCTTAGAAATAGCTGATTCCTGCTGTCTAAATGATAGAAATTCAGGAAAACATTCTCACAATCTCTGTTCTTTCATCACTCTTCCAAGTTGGATATGAACTGGAAAACTAATTTAGCCAAATTCCCCTATGACCTTCGGAAACAGGGTAAACTTTAAATAAATTGCTTAAAAATATAAGAAGCTCTGTTTTGTTTTGTTTTTCTATTTAACTAAACATATACTGCATTTATTTTAACAATGAAATGAAGATGCATTGGAAGGAAGTAGTGACTGGGAAGAGCTAGAAATATGTGTCTAGTCTTGAGAGTTCCAACAACTACTCCAAGCCAAGTGACTGTTTACTGTGTTTTGAGGTGTGCAAGTTCATCTGTTTATCACAAACTATGGGAACTTTTCATTCCATCATGGCCACTTTAAATAACCTCTGACAGTAAACATATCAATTTCTATATGTTTAAAAAGTCACTACTCTCAAATGTTTTGTTGAATCAGATGTTTGCATTATGATGTTTAATGAAGTACAGTAAGTTTGGGCATATATGATTTTATTTTATAAGCAGCATAAAAGGAAGTCATCCTCAGAAAAAAATTCAGGACTCAACTCCTAAATAGAAAGCTGAGTTCTGTACTTGGAGTTTTAAAGGTAGACAAAAATCTAGAGATACTCTGCTTTCAAAATAAAAGTAAAGGAGGCCTCTTATCCTCTACTAAGGCATTACAATAGTTGCCAAAGTCATAAAGAAGACAGGCGAGAGGCCTTCAGACATATGAAAAAATGCTCATCATCTTTATAATCATCAGAGAAATGCAAATCAAAACTACTTTGAGATATCATCTAACTCCAGTGAGACTAGCCAATATCACAAAATCTCAAGACCAGAGATGTTGGTGTGGATGTGGAGAAAAGGGAACACTTTTGCACTGCTGGTGGGAATGCAAACTAATACATTCCTTTTGGAAAGATATATGGAGAACACTTAGAGATCTAAAAATAGATCTGCCATTCAATCCTGTAATTCCTCTGCTGGGCATATACCCAGAAGACCAAAAACCACATCATAACAAAGATATTTGTACCAGAATCTTTATTGCAGACCTATTCATAATTGCTAAGTCATGGAAAAAGCCCAAGTGCCCATCGATCCACGAATGGATTAACAAATTGTGGTATATGTACACCATGGAATACTATGCAGCCTTGAAGAAAGATGGAGACTTTACCTCTTTCATGTTTACATGGATGGAGCTGGAACATATTCTTCTCAGTAAAGTGTCTCAAGAATGGAAGAAAAAATATCCAATGTATTCACCCCTACTATGAAATTAACTTAGGACCTTCACATGAAAGCTATAACCAAGTTACAACCTAAGAACAGGGGGAAGGGGGAAAGCGTGGGGAGGGAGGGGGTGGTGGGTAGAGGGAGGGGGATTGAAAGGATCACACCTGTGGTGCATCTTACAAGGGTACATGTGAGCCTTGGCAAATGTGGAATGTAAATGTCTTGGCAAAGTAACTAAGAAAATGCCAGGAGGGCTATGTCAACTAATGAGATGAAAATGTGTCAAATATTCTATGAAACAAGTGTATGGTGCCCCATAATCATATTGATGTACACAGCTATGATTTAATAAAAAAAAAAAGAAAGAAAAGAAAACAAAAACAAAGTCATTGTTTTAATTTACCAGATTTATCTGATGAGTGAATCTGGTAATTTGTCTGCTGTGTGTTATGGAATCATGCTATGTGTTTTCGTGCCCTCAAGTGCTAGGACATCCACTTGAGGAGACTTAGAGGAATTCTTCGCCTTGTTTGGCTTTACTCCGTTACTGGTAGATGATGGCTCTGAGGCCGATAATCACTGTCCTGGATATCCTCCAGCTATAAAACTGGATGCTTATTGAATGCAGAATTGAGGAAACTTCTCATTTTTCAGAATGCTGCACTACCAACTCAGCAAACTTGCTGTGCTCCTTGTGGCAACCTTGGGTTCCCTACATGTCAGTGAGCACCTTCACTTTTTTGATATCCCAGGATCCAGATGAAAAAAGAATAATAAAAGACAGTGGTGAAAAGAATGGCTTAGAGCAAAAAGAGGGAGACCCACAGCACCATTCTCGCTCCACCTTGTTATTTAATGTAAGATCCACCTGGGAAAACCATATGACAACATGTTGTGTGTCTTTGTATTTTTATGCCTCTGATTCTGCCAGTGAAGAATGGATGGGTACAAACCCACAAAATTTAGAAGGGCCCTTTTTGATATTTTAGAAAGTTCTGTTTTATTCACTCAAATAGAAATGAAGTCGATTTGACAAAAATTTCAGTGATAAAATTATAAAAGATATAATCATATGTTATTTGATTTTATATACATAGTGATTAAGTTAAAGTAAACACAAAATATTTTTAATGACTAAAATCATGACAATTTAACTGGGCCAAGTGTTAAAATCAATGAAAAGCAAGAAACTTTCTTTCTGTTGATTAGAGTAATAATAGTCATCATTAGTATGAAACTTTCATTGAAGGTTGAAGAATGGAAGAAGGACAAAAGTAAAGAAGTGGAAATATCAAAAAGCCTGTGTGATGGTGATGCTGATGACAGTGACAGTGAGGCATCAATTCCACAAAAAAAGAGTGGAAAAGTTGGCAACCAGCATTTTGCTAGGAAAGAGAATGAAGAGTCCGATAGGTAAGCCTATAGCAATATTTAACAATAGATCATTGTTTTGTACTAAAAAAAACATAATTTTTTAGACTATTAAGTATTTATTTATTTAATTAAATCATAGTTGTGTACATTAACGCGTTCATGGGGTACAATGTGCTGGTTTTATATACAATTTGATTGGGCTAATGCCATGCCTCATCATTAGAAAAATGGAAACATGTAAAAATAAAAACAGAAAATACAATTTTTCCATCCATATTGATATTTTATAGAAAAAATAATAACAAATGTTGGGAAATCAGAGGAAAAATGTATACTGCTGGCAAATGAACTAGAGAAATACTCGTTGAGGGGTAATTTGGCAGTGTGCATCAGAATTCCAAATGTGTCATTCCTTCAACATAACAGCTTCACTTCTGGGGCTATACAGGATAATGTTACATGTGTAAACACACACACAAATGTATTAAGTTTGTGAATGCATCCTAAAAAAAAGTGCTACATGCCTCATTGCTGAATATCTCTATGGTCACCTTCGAGGTACTTCCCTTGGGAAGCTATATGCACTGATGCCAACAGGTAGTACACCCTTCAAAGGAAATTTGGAACTCTTTGTCTGGAATGGCCATCAGAGATGTCATCATACAAGGTCTGACAAATAAGTTCACCAGCTCATCTTAGAAAAAGTGCTGCTTACTTCATTGCTGAATATCATTACAGTCACCTTCAAATGACTCCCTGAGCCATCTGGTGACCATGGTGACATTCAGCAGTGAAGTGTGCAGCACTTTTTCTGGGATGAGTTGGTGAAGTTACTTGTCAGACCTCGTATCATGACAACTGGTGGCCATTCCACAACATTACTTTGAAGGGTGGAGTAAGTGCTGGTGGTCAGTACATAGCTTCCCAGGAAGTGTACCTCAAAGGTGACAGTGGTGAAATTCAGCAGTGAGGTATGTGGCACTTTTTCTAGGATCAGTTAGGGAAATTAATTGTCCAAACTTGTGTACAAAATGCATATAACATATTAAAGATGCACATATAATGCACTTATGTTCAGAATATTTATTATAGCATTAGCATATAAAAAATTTGGAGATAGTCTAAATATCCATTAATAAAAAATTTAAATTGTCATACCCATAACATAACGGGGCATGCAACCATTGTTTAAAAATGAAGTTAGATCTATAGTGTACTCATAGTTCACAATTAAAGTTTATTTAAAGCATTTAGTTTTATATCAAGCACTTTTATTAGAATTCTTATAGTAGCTGCTGAGAAGCCAAAGGAAACTGCATGCTACCTTGTCACTCTACCTTGTTATCAACAAAATTGCTAGTTATTAAATTTGGGGGTTTTATTCCATGCATGAGTGTGCAAATGTGGAATTCTTTAATTAATCTGAATATTGCCAAGGGATTGCACATGGGTATCCGTATTTCATTGAAATACTTCAGGATTTTGGATAAAACTTACTACAATACATCAAGGGATTTTTGAAGTACTAAACCTGGAGTTGTTCACCTTTTTTGTAAAGAGCCAGACAGTAAATATTTTAGGCGTTGTAAACCATAAGGTCTCCACTGTAGTCCAAAGTCTGCTATAGATGGTAAGTGAACGGGTGTGTTCCAGTGGCGCTTTGCTCACTCAGACAGAATGTGGCTTTATTTGGCCCACAGCCTCTTGGTAAGCCTGGTAAGCCCTGTGCTGAACCCACGGTGCTGCCAAGGCAGCAGGTCTGACTTTGAAGAGCATCTCACAAACGTACCACCATCCTTCCTTCTGAGATAATGGATTTCGGTATAGTGTACACCATAGCATATTTTTCAACAGTGTCATCATGTTATATAATTTCAAAAAATCAAATTTCAGTGTAAGATTCTTTTCTAGATATCTCTCCTTTGATTCCTATTATAGAATTCAGTAATAGAATATGATTAATCACTTTGTATATTGAGAAGTATATATGTACATCCTAGAGTTGGGTGATTTTCTCAAAGAAGAAATGTATTGCCCCCAAATTTTTAGTGTCTTTTGGGTCTTCATTGATAAGTATGAGCAAAATGATAATAGGCTTAATAATACAGAAATATTCAAGGGGGATTTTAGCTGTACAGTTTTATAAATGTATTGTGTAATACCTTGGTCTGGCATTTTTAATGCCTTATGAATATAATTTTAAAATATTTAACATATTAATATATGCTACATAAATCTTATTAACATAACCACCTGTGGGAGCATGACACACTGGTGGACATACAGAGGTGTTCAACACAAGGAATCAGGCCTGCTGTACTCACACGTACACATGATACATGTCCAGTCTGTGAAGCTTAAGTCAACTTTCAGAAGGTGGTCAGTCTCTGGAGGTGCTACTGTATAAGATTGAAAAATACAGCCACACCTACAATGCATCTTACAAGGGTACATGTGAAAATTACAAAATGCAGAATATAAATGTGTTAATACAATAACCAAGAAAAAGCCAGAAAGGCTATGTTAACCAGTGTGATGAAAATATTTCAAATTGTATATAAAACCAGCGCATGGTACCCCATGATTGCATTAATGTACACAGCTATGATTTAATAAAAAAAAAAAAAAGAAAGAAAAATACAGCCAAACGTGAAGAAAATTAGATCATCTGCGAACATGCTACTCAGTGTTGATATCTTTGGAAGAACTGTCTGTTCCCACAGACTCAAGTCTCCACTCACCTTGAGCTCTTGCTAGTAATACTCCTTCCACTACTCCCAAATGGCTTGTCTCAAGGTTACCACTGATTTTCACTTTGATAAATCTAGACATTATTTCATAGACCCCATTTTTATTGAACCTATCAGCAATATTTGACTCAGTAGAAAAAAAAATGTCTCGTCCATAATCTTTTGTTACTTGGCTTTTGGGGTATCATTCTAAAACCCGGCTTTTCCTGCTGCCTTCCTGGCACTCCCATCCTAGCCTGGATTGCCTGCTTCTCCTCATCCCACATCTCTTAAATATGGAAATGTCCCAGGGCTCAGTCTTCAGTCTCCTTTGTCATGACTTTTACTACTTCATATATGCTAATATTTTCCAAGTCCGAATCTCCAGTCCAGATCTCTCTCCAAAATTCCACACATGTACATCACACTTCCCATTGGACATCTCACTTTAGTTAGCTGTTGGGTATCTCAGAACTAATAGGTCCAAAACTGAGCTACTGATTTTCTTCCTCAGACCTCCCCGTTTTCCATTTGCTCTGTCAAAAACATCGGTGTCATCCTTGATTCATCTCTCCCTTATAGACTTGACAGCTAATTTGGCAACAAGTCTTCTCAGGTTTACTGTCAAAATATATCCAGAAGCCAGTCATACCTTCCATGTCCAAGCCACCACCTGTCTCAAGGAGTATAATGAACTGCTAATGGGACTTTTTTCTTCTTAACACCTTTTCCATCAATTCTTAACCCAGTGGAGCTGGTAAGGAATAGGCCAGATGGTGTCCTTCCTCTGCTCACACCTCCTAGTTGCGTCCCTTTCACTCAGAGTATGTGCCGAGGTTCTTCCAAGGACCTCAGAGGCACTATGTGATGTGACCATGTCATCTCTTTGACTTGCCTCCCAGAACTTCTTACTGCTCCTTACACACTCTAGGCCCAGGACAGTCATTGGCAGGTCCCTCTGTCTGGAAGGCATTTCCCTCAGACACCCTCCTGACTTGCTCCTTCTCTTCCCTCCGTCCATCACTCCTCCTCAGCCTGCTGTACCCATCACGTTTCCTCAGACTCCTATGTCCATCAGTCCTCCTCATCCTGCTACATCCATCACTCCTCCTCATCCTGCTACGTCCATCACTCCTCCTCATCCAGCTATGTCCATCACTCCGCCTCATCCTGTTATGTCCATCGCTCCTCCTCATCCTGCTATGTCCATCGCTCCGCCTCATCCTTCTATGTCCATCACTCCTCCTTATCCTTCTATGTCCATCACTCCTCCTCATCCTGTTATGTCCGTCACTCCTCCTTATCCTTCCATGTCCATCACTCCTCCTCATCCTGCTATGTCCATCACTCCTCCTTATCCTTCTATGTCCATCACTCCTCCTCTACCTGATATGTCCATCGCTCCTCCTCATCCTGCTACGTCCATCACTCCTCCTCATCCAGCTATGTCCATCACTCCGCCTCATCCTGTTATGTCCATGGCTCCTCCTCATCCTGCTACGTCCATCACTCCTCCTCATCCAGCTATGTCCATCACTCCTCCTCATCCAGCTATGTCCATCACTCCGCCTCATCCTGTTATGTCCATCGCTCCTCCGCATCCTGCTATGTCCATCGCTCCGCCTCATCCTGTTATGTCCATCACTTCTCCTCATCCTGTTATGTCCATCACTCCTCCTCATCCTACTATGTCCATCGCTCCGCCTCATCCTGTTATGTCCATCACTTCTCCTCATCCTGTATGTCCATCACTCCTCCTCATCCTGCTATGTCCATCACTCCGCCTCATCCTGTTATGTCCATCACTCCTCCTCATCCTGCTATGTCCATCACTCCTCCTCGTCTTGCTATGTCCATCACTCCTTCCCTGCTTCTTCAGTTTTTCTCCTTTGGCAAACATAAACCTTTCGTGTCTTTATTGTTTTGTGTGTTTACTTTACTTTTCATGGATAGGTTTCTTGTCTGTTCACTGCCTTACCCTCAGTGACTAGAAAAGAGCCTCACTCATAGTAAGTAACCAATTGATAAATATTCATTAATATTTATGGAGTGAAGGGAGTTCATCCTGTTTTATTATTTTAGACTTTAGGCTGATTTTCACCGATGAAATGGTTTCACATGGGTTCGTGCTGACAATTTTACCTGGCCACCATGTACACTTTGGGGCATTTGGTTGGCTCTTTCTAATACTATTACATTAATTATCTTCATTTAGAGAGAAAAGCCCTATACTGTGGTTACTCGTTATTTATTCCTATGCCAATAGTTATGGTAGTTTTAATTATGGTAAGATGGATCAAGGGAATTAAAATCTTCATTTGAATTTTATTAATTAATATAAAAGTATTAGAGTGGCATATAAGAATAGACTTTAAAACTTCTTCCCAAAGGATTATGAACTTTTAGTATCTGAAATTAAACACATGTTTGGAATGTCCTTCTTCCTGCAGTAGGAGAGTTGTGCTGGTCAGTCACAGTCTATGTGACAGAGCAGCTGCTGATCTCACCTGGGTCTTAAAAAAGAATGGAGTTTAAGAGCTGTCAGAGGTTCAGAGGCAAGAGGTGGCTGCTTTGAGTAGCAAGGTTGTTAGAATGAGATTGTTGTTGTTCATTGGCTGTCACTCCCAGGCACGTGTATTAGAGTGAGCTTGTCTGTGATCCGCTGTCTTTCAAAAACAAGCGCCAGAAGTTGATAGGTTTTTGAGTGAGGCCAGTGGTCACTGAGTGACCAATTACATTTATAACTGATTCTGGGTGCACCCCTGCTGCCATGACTGGAGGTCAGTCCTTTCTGAAGTTGCAGGCAACTGTAACCAGATATTTTCTATTTAAAAGTTTCCTCCCATCAACTATGTTCAAAATGAAAGCTATCTTTTATTCTTGAATCGGAGACTTATTATTAAAGTTTAGATTAAGAGAAATTGCTTAATAATTGCTTTTAGGAAGATCTCCCTCAAAAAAAAAAAAACCAGATGGTTAGTCTTAACCAAAAGAAGTGTCTACCTAATATTTTTAAATAAAGAGGTTTTTTTTGTTTTTTTGTTTTTTTGTTTATTTTGTATTTTTAGGATCTCATGTTCACTCTTAACATAATAATCTCTTGTGGGAAATTTCAATCTCTATAAATGTATGTAGGTACATGATGGAGATATTCTTACACATCTTTTTACTCTACAGAAATATAATTACAATTTTCTGGTAAAACCAGAATCTGAGGATTGGATACTAGGCTCAATGTGTATAAAAATGACTAAGCTATTTTCTTTTCAAAGAAAATCATAAGTAATCACAAAACTGCTGTCCTGAAATGTGTTTTATGACATATATGCATTTCAAAAGGTTGTATTTTCTTTTTTATTATTTTTATTGTCTTTTGTACATACCTCATAAATACATTTATGCCCATTTCAGTGTGTTGATTATTTGTACAAATTGGAGTGCTTACATCATACTAATCAGCTTAGCTTTCATCTCATTTACCCAATTATAGCATTAGGACATTTCTGTTCTACACATGATAGAACCAACTTGTATTTGCCATGTGCTTCATAGTTGTGGTCCCCCTACTATCCCCTACTATGCTTCCCACTCCCTCCCCATCCCTCGCCCTCCCCTTCACTCCTTCATCATAGACTAAAGTTGTGTTTCATATTTCATATGCAAGTGTGAGTTATTATAAATTGGTTTCACAATAGTACTGAGTACATTTCCGTCTTTCCTTTTGTGTTGTCAGTGCAGCATGCTATTCTAAAAACTTAATTTAAGTTAAACATTCTCTGTTCTAAACACAAAGCGAAAATTATAGAATAGAGCACAAATCTAATCATGACTCCCATGTGTAAGAGACATTGCTGGTAGGTGGTGAGCTCCAGACTTTTGGTGGAGCATTTAAGTTCCGTGGACCATTCGTGCTCACAGTTTTCTTCCATGTTTTTTACACTTTTCAAGTCCCAAGGAAATGCCTGGTTGTCATCTGCCTCATCTGTGGCTCAGTTCTGTTGTCTAAGTAGAGTGATGCTTTCCTTGTATTTGGAGAGACTTTTTCCTAGATCAACACTTATGTAGCCAATTGCCTTTTAACTATACATTTACCTATTTTTCAAAGCAGGGAATATTCCTTTCTTTGCATGTTGTTTTGTACTCCATAACTGTTTCTTGAATTACTAAATGAGTATGTGTGGAAAGTTACAAAATTTTTTGTTCCTTGTCAGTAGAATCATTAGAAAACATTTTCTTTTTATGCATTTCTAAAGTAGTGGTCCTGTCTTGCCCATGAAGGAAGTAAGGAAAAACAAAAAGGAAAAATGGAACTCAAAAGAATCTGAGATGACACCAGTGCTTGAGGAGGATAACTTGCTAACTAGTGATCTGCTCCAAAGGAATGATGACTGCAGGTTAAGTGAAGGAAGGTAAAGCCATCAAGTACTTTATTTCCCTGTGAAGGAATGTGAAGAGTGCTTACTTTTTCTGATACTAGAGTAGTATGGTCTGCCAAAGCTAGAGAATTCTTGACAATATCAGTTCTGCTGAAAAGTTAATTGAGATGAGGATTAATTAATTTAAAAAGAAGCAGTTTTAATGAATATTCATCATGGAACACTGGCTGCAGTGAATACACATAAACAACTCTTAGAGAATTTGTACTGGGAGAGTCAATAGAGAAATGAGGGATAAGTTGAAAAAGAAAAGAAAAATGGGGATTCAAAGCAGTTTTATCCTTGTCTCATTTTAAAATAAATGTTTTTTGACTGTGTTTGTAAGAAAAGAAACACATAAGAACATGCTTATGAAATTTAGGTTTTTTGCTTGTCTAAGCATTAGAAATTTTGATACTTTATATTTTAAAGATACATGCTAAAATAATTGTCTTTAGAAGTTCTTTTCATATATTGTTTTTTGGTAAGAGGGTATTCTTTCAGAATCGGTTCTGATGTGGAATATTTGAATGTACTTGAACATGCTGATGATAACTTGAAGTTAAAATATCATAAGTAGGTTTTTAAATGATGTAATAATAAACATACATACACTCCTCATTCTTCGATGATTGTATGGATCACCTATTTCTGATGGTAGCACCACAGAGAGCTATAATTTAGTAAGGTACTAAAATATTAGGTATATCAACTTCATTGGAGAAAGGAAGGAATTCATTTATGTCCAGTGGAAATGCAGGCTATTTACAATCTATTGCAAATTATTACTTTTGGATTATAAAATTCTAAAGTGTAAAAAACATGTTCCCATGTGTCACGGTGTCATTGACATGCCTTGTGTGCTCAATAAGTTATTTGTTGAACACATGACTAGACAATTGAATAGATGAACAATGATTTCTTTAGAAAAAAAAAGAATGTTTAATTTCCTAGGAAGTAATTTTCCACAATTGCCTAAAAATAAAGTCTTCTTATTTTAATAAAAAGCATTTTCAAGTTTCAGAAATAATAACTTATAGCCAGAAGTGGAATGATTATGTGGATTTATCAGCTATCATATCCCTTAAACACAATTGAAAATAAATATCACTTTCAGAGTGTGTTGTGAAACGCATGTTGTGGAGCTTGAATTCTTGGTTTTGACCAGCTGATGGGCTTGGACAAGTTACTTTGCCTGTCTGTGCCTTTTTCCTTCCTTTATAAAATACCTAATGTACTACCTTCCTCAGAGAATGTTTGCCGCTAGTAAATGAGTTTAACCTGTGCCCAGTGTTTTGAAGAATCTTGGAAATGCTGATTCCTGTCATCGTTATGAATGGGTTTCTCCTATATAAGGAGTTAAGTAGTGTTCTTCCAAAGAGATTTTAGTTCCAGAAAAGCCTATGGTGATTGAAAATAAATGAATAAATAAATAATTAACCTGGTATATTTCTTGCTATCAAATAATGGAACTAACATGATTTTTCTTTTGACTATCAGAAAGCTGAATGTTGTAAATGTAATTCTTTGCTTTGTAATTAGTACCAGGAGTCACTTTCTAGTTAACTCTAAATGACCTGTCTGCAGTTGGTCACTTGTAAATTTGCTGAATAATTTCCACTATTATTTTTCATATTTACCTGAATGACTAGTAACATAAACTTACCAATTAGCAGGATGTTCTTTCCTGTCTGCTTTTCAAGTATATATGTCCCTTAAAGGAGACTGAAATGAAATTGAAAACCTGATAATCATTCAGGAAAAACATTTAAGAACATGGAAATGTTATTAGGGTAATAAAATAAGAGAAGAGCCAGATGATAAGAGGAACTTTTCATTTCCTAACAATATAAGTTTAAGATAAGTATATTTAACTGCAGATTATCCTTAGAAGAAGCAAAAGAGAAGAGAACAAACGCTGACATAGTCTGTGACAAACTGAGGGGAAAGTTAAGAACAATGAAAAAGCAGTATATGAAAGAAGTTAAACTCAACCAACAGCTCGAACAGACTCTGAGAGCACAAGATGTGGAAGTGAAGAGTCTCCAAAATATTTTGAATGAGGTAAATTAATCTTTGATAACAATCTCATATTTCTAATTTTGTTACATCAATATCACATGTATTATCTATTCCATTTCATATACAGGGTGGTCATAAAGCCCATGTGTGATTTTAGATTGCACATGATTTTAAATCGCACACAGACTTTATGACCACCTGTATGTGTTATTTATGTCTCAAATAAAATCAGGAAGGTTACTTCATCTTAAAATGAGCTGACACTTACCACAAAAATTACTTAGTCTAAATCTTGGCCTCTAAGTTGTATTTGATTTTTGTACGAAGAAATTTTGAAAATAATAGCATAATACATACTTACAGATAATTAATACGTATTTTGTTTCTAGTAAAATAATGCAATAAGATATTTCACATTTATAAATGTTTGACACACAAACAGGAATCAAAAGTTATTGCAATATCAAATAAGCTCCTAAACTCATAATTTTATAAGAATAATCTTATAAAATTTATCATTACTGTTTTGAAACATAGGGACTCTTTATTTTTTTTTTTGATGGTTTTTTTGTTGCTTTTCTTTATTTATTTATTTTTTATTAAATCATAACTGTATACATTGATATGATCATGGGGCATCATACACTCGCTTCATAAACCATTTGACACATTTTTATCACAGTGGTTAACATAGCCTTTCTGGCGTTATCTCAGTTACTGTGCCAAAACATTTACATTCTACATTTACCAAGTTTCGCAAATACCCCTGTAAGATGCACCACAGGTGTGATCCCACCGATCCCACTCCCTCTACCCACCCCCCCTTCCTACTTCCCCCTATTCTTAAGTTGTAGCTGGGTTATAGCTTTCATGTGAGAGTCCAAAATTAGTTTCATAGTAGGGCTGTGTACATTGGGTACTTTTTCTTCCATTCTTGGGATACTTTACTAAGAAGAATATGTTCCAGCTCCATCCATGTAAACATAAAAGAAGTAAAGTCTCCATCTTTCATTAAGGCTGCATAGTATTCCATGGTATACATATACCACAATTTATTAATCCATTCGTGGATCGATGGGCACTTGGGCTTTTTCCATGACTTAGCTATTATGAATTGGGCTGCAATAAACATTCTGGTACAAATATCTTGGTTATGTTGTGATTTTTGGTCTTCTGGGTATATGCCCAGCAGAGGAATTACAGGATTGAATGGCAGATCTATTTTTAGATCTCTGAGTGTTCTCCATATATCTTTCCAAAAGGAATGTATTAATTTGCATTCCCACCAGCAGTGCAGAAGTGTTCCCTTTTCTCCGCATCCACACCAACATCACTGGTCTTGAGATTTTGTGATATAGGCTAGTCTCATTGGAGTTAGATGATATCTCAAAGTAGTTTTGATTTGCATTTCTCTGATGATTAAAGATGATGAGCATTTTTTCATATGTCTGAAGGCCTTGCGCCTGTCTTCTTCAGAGAAGTTTCTCTTCAAATCCCTTGCCCAGCCTGCGATGGGATCCCTTGTTTTTTTCTTGCTGATGCGTTTGAGTTCTTTGTGGATTCTGGTTATTAAACCTTTGTCAGAGATATACCCTGCAAATATCTTCTCCCATTCTGAGGGCTGTCTGCTTGCTCTGCTTACTGTGTTCTTAGCTGTGCAGAAGCTTTTTAGTTTGATCATGTCCCAGTAGTGTATTTTTGAAGCTGCTTCAATTGCCCGGGGGGTTCTCCTCATGAAAAACTCACCCAGACCAATTTCTTCAAGGGTTTTCCCTGCATTCTCCTCTAGTATTTTTATAGTTCCATGTTTTAAGTTTAAATCTTTAATCCAATGAGAGTCTATTTTAGTTAATGGTGAAAGGTGTGGGTCCAATTTCAGTCTTCTGCAGGTTGCCAGCCAGTTCTCCCAGCACCATTTGTTAAATAGGGAATCTTTTCCCCACTGAATGTTTTTAATTGGCTTGTCAAAAATCAAATAGCGGTAAGTAGCTGGATTCATCTCTTGGTTCTCTATTCTGTTCCAGATATCTACTTCTCTGTTTTTGTGCCAATACCATGCTGTTTTGATCACTATCGATTTGTAGTAAAGTCTGAGGTCTGGTAGTGTGATTCCTCCTGTTTTGTTTTTATTTCTGAGTAATGTCTTGGCTATTCGAGGTTTTTTCTGATTCCATATAAAACGAAGTAATGTTTTTTCAAGATCTTTAAAATATGACAGTGGAGCTTTAATAGGGAGTGCGTTGAAATTATATATTGCTTTGGGTAGTATGGACATTTTGATAATGTTGATTCTTCCCAGCCATGAGCATGGTATGTTTTTCTATTTGTTAACATTTTCAGCTATTTCTTTTCTTAGAGTTTCATAGTTCTCTTTATAGAGATCTTTCACGTCTTTTGTTAGGTAAATTCCCAAATATTTCATCTTCTTTGGCACTACTGTGAATGGGATAGAATCCTTAACTGCTTTTCAATTTGACTTTTGTTGGTGTATATAAAGGCTACCGATTTATGAGTGTTGATTTTGTAACCTGAGACGCTGCTGTATTCCTTGATCACTTCTAGGAGTTTTGTAGTAGAGTCCCTAGTGTTTTCCAGATACACAATCATATCATCTGCGAAGAGCGAGAGTTTGATTTCTTCTGACCCTATATGGATACCCTTGATTGCCTTTTCTTCCCTAATTGCGGTGGCTAAAACTTCCATTACAATGTTGAAAAGCAATGGAGACAATGGGCAGCCTTGTCTGGTTGCTGATCTGAGTGGAAATGATTCCAATTTAACTCCATTCAATATGATATTGGCTGTGGGTTTGCTGTAGATAGGCTCTATCAGTTTAAGAAAAGTCCCTTCTAGACCAATTTTCTTGAGTGTTCTGATCATGAATGGATGCTGGATATTATCAAAAGCTTTTTCTGCATCAATTGAGAGAATCATATGGTCTTTGTTTTTTAATTTGTTTCTGTGCTGAATTACATTTATAGATTTACGTATATTGAACCAGCCTTGAGACCCTGGGATAAAACCAACTTGGTCATGATGTATAATTTGTTTGATGTGTTGCTGGATTCTGTTTGTTAGGATCTTGTTGAATATTTTTGCATCTATATTCATTAGTGATATTGGTCTATAATTTTCTTTTCTTGTTGGGTCTTTTCCTGGTTTGGGGATCAGGGTGATGTTTGCTTCATAGAACGTGTTGGGTAGTCTTCCTTCTTTTTCTACATTTTGGAACAGGTTGAGTAATATAGGTACTAATTCCTCTTTAAAGGTTTGGTAAAATTCTGACGTGAAACCATCTGGTCCTGGGCTTTTCTTTTTAGGGAGGTTTTGTACAGTTGATGCTATTTCTGAACTTGATATGGGTCTGTTCAACATTTCCACTTGATTCTGGTTAAGTCTTGGAAGGTGGCGTGCTTCCAAGTATCGGTCTATTTCCTTCAGATTTTCATATTTCTGAGAATAAAGTTTCTTGTAATATTCATTAAGGATTTTTTGGATTTCTGATGAGTCTGTGGTTATTTCGTCTTTGTTGTTTCTGATTGATGATATTAGAGATTTTACTCTTTTTTTCCTGATTAGGTTGGCCAGAGGTTTATCTATTTTATTGACCTTTTCAAAAAACCAGCTTTTTGATTTATTGATCTGTTGTATTATTCTTTTGTTTTCAATTTCATTTAATTCTGCTCTAATTTTGGTTATTTCTTTTCTTCTACTGGGTTTGGGGTTGGAATGTTCTTTCTTTTCCACTTGCGTGAGATGTCCCATTATGTTGTTAACTTCCTCTCTTTCCGTTCTCTTGAGGAAGGCTTGCAGTGCTATAAATTTCCCTCTTAGAACTGCCTTTGCAGTGTCCCAGAGGTTCTGATAGTTTGTGTCTTCATTGTCGTTTTGTTCCAAAAAATTGGCAATTTCTTTCTTAATCTCATCTCTGACCAAGCTATCATTCAGCATAAGGTTATTTAACTTCCATGTTTTTGTATTGGTATGCAGATTCCTGTTGTTACTCAATTCAAGATTTATTCCATGATGGTCCGAGAAGATGCATGGAATAATTTCTATTCCTTTAAATTTACTGAGGTTAGACTTGTGACCTAAAATGTGGTCAATTTTGGAGTAAGTTCCGTGGGCTGATGAGAAGTATGTGTATTCAGTTTTGTTGGGATGAAATGTTCTGTAGATGTCTGCTAAATCTAAATATTGGATGGTTAGGTTTAAATCTAAGATTTCTTTGCTCAGCTTCTTGCTGGAGGATCGATCCAACACTGCCAAGGGAGTGTTGAAATCTCCGACGATTATGGAGCTGGAGGAAATCAAGTTACTCATGTCTGTTAGAGTTTCTCTTATAAATTGAGGTACATTCTGGTTGGGTGCATAGATATTAATAATTGAGATCTCATCATGTTGAGTATGACCCTTAACAAATATGAAGTGACCATTCTTGTCCTTCCTTACTTTTGATGGTTTAAACCTACTGTATCTATAAAATTGCAACACCTGCTTTTTTCTGATTACCATTTGCCTGAAATATGGATGACCATCCTTTCACCCTGAGTCTGTTTTTGTCTTTTAAGTTGAGATGTGACTCTTGTATGCAACAAATATCTGGCTTGAGTTTTTGTATCCAGTCAGCTAACCTATGTCTCTGTAGAGGACAGTTTAAGCCATTCACATTGATGGAGAGTATTGATAAGTCTGGTGGAATTTTGGGTATCGAGTTTTTCAAAGGTCCAGTGGACATTTTTAATCCTTTCGCCAGTGTGGAAGTTGGAGTTTGATCCGAAGTTTCTGAGTGAGTTTACTTTTGTGGTATAGTATTGGGTTGGTCATTGTGGAGGATAGGTCTGAGAACATCCTGAAGAGCTGGTTTACTTATGGCAAATTTTTTCAACATATGAATGTCATTGAAGTATTTAATTTCTCCATCATAGATGAAACTCAGTTTAGCTGGATACAAGATCCTGGGTTGAAAGTTTTTTTGCTTTAGGAGATTAAAAGTTGATGACCAGCCTCTTCTGGTTTGAAAAGTTTCAGCAGAGAGATCTGCAGTTATTCTAATATTCTTACCTTTGTACGTTATAGTTTTCTTTCACCGGGCTGCTTTGAGAATCTTCTCTTTCATGTTAACTTTAGTGAAGCTAATTATGATATGTCTGGGGGATGACTTATTGGGGTTGAATCGTGCTGGGGTTCTGAAGCTGTCTGCTATCTGAATTTCAGATTCTCTAGGCATGTCTAGAAAATTTTCTTTCATAATTTCATGCAGAAGGGCCTCTGTGCCCTCGGAGGCGACTTCATCATTCTCAGAAATTCCTATAATCCTTATGTTGCTTTTTTTCGAATTATCTGAGAGTTCTCTGAGTGAGTAATCCGTTTTTGCTCTCCATTTCTCTTCCTCTTTGAGAGATTGGGAGCGTTCGAAGACTTTATCTTCAATGTCAGAAATCCTTTCTTCTGCTTGCTCCATTCTGTTACTGAGGGATTCTACTGTATTTTTCATATCTTTGAGGGCTGTAAGTTCTTGCTTCAGTGTGTCTAAGTCTTTGGTGGTTTTGTCTTTAAATTCATTAAATTCTTGAGACAATTTTTGAATTTCTCCTCGAATTCCTAATTCCATTTTATTAATCTTGTCTGCAATCCAAATTCTGAATTCGATTTCTGACATCTCAGCCAGTTGTTTATGAATGGGATCTTCAATCACATCTGCCGTATCTTTTCTTGGGGGGGTTGATTATTCTGGTTATTCATGTTACCAGAGTTTTTCCACTGATTCCACCCCATGGTTATTTTACTCCCTTTGGTTTTTCCCCTGGGGTTTTATCGAGGGCCCATACAGTGTTGTGGCCTGAGAAACTGGGGCCCTGTCTGGTGTGGTGGAGCAAAGAGGTTCTGTCTTGCTTTCAGCTGGTTTCTGTTCGATCCTATTGCAACTTCTACTCTGGCTTGAAGTCTCAGCTGTGTGGAAAAATCAGCGATTAAGTCACCCCACCTGCCCGCCTCTGGCCCCAGTTGGAAAAGGAGAATCAAACCTTCCTACAATCGCACACCCAGGGCACCGCCTGAAAAGTCCTCAGTCTATTAGCCCAGTTCAAAAGGTCCAAATCAACTGTCTCAGTCGGCACCTGTCTCGGGTGGGAGAGTTCAAGAGTTCTCTGGGAACTGGATCACAGGAGCCTGGTGACTCCTCTGACATGGCTCACCCCAGTGCAGCGTGGAGTCAGGAGAAGCCACCCAGCAAACAGAGCAGTCTGGGAAGGTTGACGTCTCCTTCCCCACTTTGCCCCTCCGTCGGACCCAGTCACTGGTATCTCTGCAGATGGCTAACCCAGTTGCCTGCAGTGAACAGACACTCCAGGGGTTTGCACCTGCCTGAATCACAAGGAAGTCTGCCAAGCCCCCACAGACTGCCGCTATCTAGCAGGAGGAGATGGGGCCTGACATCTTTGAGTGTTTGATGCAGGTGATGGGAAGGAGGTGTTCACTCAGGCTTAGCCCCGTCCCTGATGGATGCTGGTAACAGAACAGAACAGAACAGAATAGAACAAACAACTTTGCGGGGTTCTGTCTCTGTTCCTGTCGAAATCACCTACAGAAGACGGGCTGTTTTGAGTTCAAACATCTTTGCTGATGGAGGAGATTCGTGTTCGAACACCTCTCTGGGTCAGCCCCGCCCTGGAAGCTTCCCGGGTTTGTGAGCCGTGTCAGGAAATCCCCCGCTCACTGGTGGCCTCCTCTGGTTGCCCAGGGAGACAGGGGGTGTGGCCTCAGAATATCCAGAAGTGGGCGTTCTGCCGTTAAAGAAAAAACGGCTGTTGATCTACCTCCAGGGAACTGCTGCTCTGGTGTGGGCACTCAGGCGACCCTTTTCTCCTCTGTCCCGCGCCCCAGAGTCAGTACTGAGCGGCCGCAGTTTGTGCTGGGTCCACACCCCTCAAGAGATCCCCCAAGAATCAGAACTCTTGGGGGATGGGCCCCCAGACCCCGATTAGGAGTGGGGGGGGAAGCTAGAATTTCATTCAGTTTTACGCAACACTACGGCCCGGGGAGGGCTCCTGCACTGCACCGCAGGGAAGTGCCGCCAAGGCTTGATTTCCCATCAGCAGAGTGCCCTCTCTTCGCTCACGTGTCCCAGAGTCAGCGCTGACCTGGCGCAGCTCAGGCACTGTGCACTCCCCTTGAGAAATCACCCAAGGATCCGAACTCCTGGGGGATAGGCCCTCAGACCCCGAGTGAGAGTAGGGGCTCTCAGCTCTCAGCGGGGAAGCTAGAGTCTTATTCAGTCTTGTGCCTGCCCCGTAATGTTGTCTGGGGAGGGTTGCTGCACTGCACCGCAGGGAAGTGCTGCCAAGGCGTGACTCCCCTTCAGCCCGGTGCCCTCTCCTCACTCGCGTGCCTCAGAGTCAATGCTGACCAGTCGCAACTCGGGGACTGTCCACTCCCCTTGAGAAATCACCCAAGGATCCGAACTCCTGGGGGATGGGCCCTCAGACCCCGAGTGAGAGTAGGGGCTCTCAGCTCTCAGCAGGGAAGCTAGAGTCTTATTCAGTCTTGTGCCCAGGGAGGGTTGCTGCACATCACCGCAGGGAAGTGCCGCCGAGGCGTGACTCCTCTTCAGCCTGGTGCCCTCTCCTCACTCGCGTGCCTCAGAGTCAATGCTGACCAGTCGCAACTCGGAGACTGTCCACTCCCCTTGAGAAATCACCCAAGGATCCGAATTCCTGGGGGACAGGCCTCCAGACCTCAGTGGGCGGGAGGGGAGTGCCGGGGATTCAGGGTTGCCGGCAAAGGATTCCCAAAGTTTTATTCAGTTTTATGCCCGGCAGGAGAACGCCACGGCACCCCAGTAGGGGAGGTAGGTCCAGTTTTTAGAAGGTCTCTCCCTGGAGTGTAGTGGGAGGGCCTTTAATTTCTGCCCGCTTGTTCAATTGTGGGGCTCTTGAGCCGGTCTCATGGGGGAGGGGGACTCCCGCCCGCTTGGTGGTGGATTTTGTACCTTTTGTTTGCGTCCTTGTGATCACAGCTTGCCTCAGCGGTGTTGATGTGCGTTCTTCAACCTTCTCTCTTGGTGAGGCTCAAGTCCACCAGGATACTTACTAAATTCCTGTCCCTTAACTCTCCTTCTGGACGGGAGCCTCTGTTGAAAGCTGGCTTCAGTCCGCCATCTTGTCTCCCTCCATAGGGACTCTTTAATTGTGATTTGGTAGAGAAGCTCTAGTAGAGGTAGAGTCAGGAGATTTGGGAGAAAATCTTCAGATTGTTTATATTTTTATCCACTCCTTTTCAGAATTGTGATAACTAAACACATTTGTGGCTGTATGTAGAAATGATTAAATACAATGTCAGACTTATCACTTATCAATAAATGTAATACTTATCACTGACCACAAAAATTTAGAAAATTAGAAAATATATAGATTATTCTCAGAGGAAAAAGGGTAGTCAAAAAACTGGGGGAGATCATGACTAGCCTGAGCAAAAGCAAGACCCCATCTCTAAAAAAAAAAAAAATGACTATCATAGCAGTAGTCCCAGCTGCTGGGGAGACTGATTCAACAAGATCACTTGAGCCTCAGAGTTTGAGGTTTCTGTGACCTATGATACCCTGGAGAAACTTGGAGAAATTTCATTTGTCCAAACATGCAAAACGAAGACTCTTACCATGGGATGGTGTGTAGGTTAGATATTAAAGTATTAAAGTGGGAAGCCAACTTTTTAATGTAGTCAAAGATATTAATTTTTTATGCCTTTGGGTTTGTAGTAATTCACAAAAAGGCTATCCTGATTCTGAGATTCTTAACAATTCTTTAATGGTTCCCTTTTTGCTTTCATGAGTTCTTTTTTTCAAATGTGGGAAGTTTTAGGAATTTATGGTTTGATTTTTTGATACGACTTTTTGTCCAGTTAGATATCCATTGACTACAATCTTTTTGTTGTCTGTATAAGTGATACTTTAATTTCAGAGAAAATAATATGTCGTTTTATTGAGTAGTACCTGAAAGTTTCCTTTGTTTTACTCATATTTCCCAGAGCGACAAAAAAGAAAAAGATCTGTTGTGTGAAAATCGCCTGCTGCAGGATGAAATTGCCAGGCTAAGAATGGAAGTGGACACTATAAAAACACAGACTCAGGAACAGAAACCGGAATCTTCAGAGGACATCGAAACTATAAAATACCTTCGTAACAGCATAAAACTGAAGAGGGAAAGATTAGCAGAAATAATCTCTGACCACAGCAGACAGCTCAGGATGCTCAGTTCAGAGAACACGCTGCTGAAGTCTGAACTGGATTTTGAGAAACGAGAGAAGGAAAAACTGAAAACTGAAGTCCAGTCAAACCTTCACGAACTGTCTGCTGTTCTAAGTGATCTCCACCGAAGCCAGAAGTCACAAAAGGACTTGGAGTTCGCCTACCAGAAAGAAAGAGATGAGTGGTCTGTTGTAAAAGAAAATATGACATCTTACTCGAATATTCTCTTCCAAAAACTTGTTGAAGCTGAAAGAAAATTCAACAGCCTAGAAGTTGAGCTCTGTAACACAAAAGATATTCTCAGTCAAAAGACTTTGGCCTTAGAAGGTGTGCAAAGAGATCTCAGCCAAGCAGTGTGTGAAAAGAAGGAAATGGAGCTAAAGTATCACAATGAACAACGTAAAATGCATACATACCTTGCAGAGGAGGAACTGGCAGAGGAGCCATTAGCTCAGCTGCGAAGCAGAAATACGGAGCTTCAGCAGCAACTCAGTCATGCTCAGGACAAAGCTGATAATAAAGAAAAAACCATGATGGCTATGCAGACCCAATTTCGGGCTTCTGTAAAACAACTTCAAGCTGAGAGTAAATGCCAAAGACTTCTGCTAGAAGCAAGAAATAAAGAGTTAACCAATAAATGCAGTCATTTAAAAGAAAAGCAGAAGCGATATAAAACAGAAAGGGCAGAAAGAGAAGTAAGTATCAAGAAAGGTAAATATTTTCTACGTTCCTTAAAGAAAATTTAAAGTAATGTTTGGTTATGGCCAAATGTTGAATCTAGTTGAATATAAAATAGATGATAAATATATTTGATATATTAGTTCATTATTTTTATTTTTTATTTTTGTTGTGGCAGATTTTGGCTGGGGATGGGTTTGAAGCGCCTTGAGCCACAGGCGCTGCCCTTGGTATATTAGTTTAGTAACATAGCTTGCCTCTGGCAAATAATTAGAGCTGAAAGATGCTTTACTTTGAATAAATATATTATGTCAGTTATGAAATTATCTGAGTTTCTTTCAAATTGTTAATCAGTAAAGACTCCCAATAATAATGTGCTCCTGAAATGATGATTTTGATGTCTTTACGTTGTCTCATGTTAATACTGTGATGAAGCAGATGAACAGAAATTCTCACACCTGAAATGAATATTTTGAAATAAAAATTCAATGAAATAGGTTCTTTGGGCAGTTAGTTACAGGTTTCCCAGCTGCACTGAAGGGTATAGCTATGTCTTGGACTGTTTCTCCGACAGTAGTTTCTCTATTGTCAGTCGGTCTCATATAATATTACTTTTATTCATGTCAATTTGACATAAACCTGAAGATACATCAATCTCAAATTATGTACTTTATATGACCTCTCAATCCTTGAAAGGCATCTACTTTTAATTAAATCATACTTTGGGACAAATGTGTATTTTAGCAAACATATTTGATTTAATCTTCCCATTAGAATTTATAATTTATTTTTAATATTTTTACAATTAATGTGCCCATAGTTTTTGTTTCAAGGTTCATGATCTTCATTTGGATATAACTTTGTCCAGCACAAGAATAACTGTAGCTGTCTGTGACTTCGTGGTTTGTCACTGGGTCCCTATTTTCAGAATAGTGAGAGGTGGCAGGATTCACTTCTAGCGGGAATGCAGTGAGTAGGGGAGAGAGTTTGAGGAGTCTGGGAGGGAGGTAGAGGCCAGGTTACAAAGAGCCTCAAAGACCACTAGACCTTTTTGTTTGTTTGTTTCAGAGACAGAGTTTCACTTTATTGCTCTTGGTAGAGTGCCGTGGCGTCACTCAAAGCAACCTCCAACTACTGGGTTTAGGTGATTCTCTTGCCTCAGCCTCCTGAGTAGCTGGGACTACAAGCGCCTGTCACAATGTCTGGCTATTTTTTGTTGCAGTTTGACCGGGGTCTGGTTCGAACCTACCACCCTCTGTATATGGGCCCGGCACCCTACCCATTGAGTCGCAGGCACCACCCAAGACTTTTATCTCTTTTTCTGAGGGATCTATTGAAAGGGTTTGAGCTGAGGATCGAATTTGTGAGGAACTGTGAGGTATATTTTAGCCTTTAAGAAAGATGAGGAAGATACTTCACAGAGTAGAATTTATACCTCCCAGTCTCACCCCAAAACCCAATTTCTTTGTGAGACTTTGGCAGGTTGCTAAGTATTGCACAGTCATCAAGGAATGATTCACTGAACTGATTCTCCCATTTAAATAACAGAATACCAATTTAACAGGAAGATAACACCTTTTGTGTCTGTAGCAGAATTAAATGATAAGCGGGAATGTGCACACAAGGGGAAAAGAAGGGGAATCGATATATGTAATGGTATTTTCCAAAGCACATGCCTTAATGTTAAATGTTATTAACATAATTTTATAATACAGTGAATTATGACATCAGTAACCAAAATATCTTATTAGGTAGTTCTGAGACAACTTTGTAGGCAACTGGCTGAGGCACTACACAAAATACCTAGATCAGAGGCCTCACTGGACATTACGTCACACTGCCACATTCATTTAGAAGGCACGGCTCACGCCAAGAAGAAATGCAGTCAAATCACAAATAAAGTATATATGGAATTTAACATGTCAACAGTTGATATATAGCTTATTGAGTAATGAAAATTGTTTGGGGATACTAGTTTAGGTGAATAGGTTTTGTTTGCAGTTTATTATTATTAATTTCATTACAATTTATTATCCTTAAAATGCACTTATGTCTTGAATTCTGACTTTCATCCTGACATTTTTATAATTATAAGTACGTGTGTATGTGGACATATACATCTACCACATATGCCCTTAGGAAAGTGAGAATTAGACATAATTTTCTCACAGAATTTGAGAGTCTATGTTCCTTCTGAACAGTATATTTTAGTGATTTCTGCATTGCCTTGGTGAAACAGGCCAGATTAAATCAGAAAATGTTAAATCGAATGCTCTTAGAAATTGTCTTAATTATCTTCACTTCTGTAAATGGAGACAGAATCTAGTATTTCTTGGATTTCGGGTTAACTGGTACAGGAATGCGATTATGCAAGTATCCAAAGTGCAGATTTGGGGGTTAATGTTTTGTGTCACCATAGATGTGCTGCCTCTGGACATTTTGTGTAAACAGTTGTGTCATATATCGTCCTTTATGATGGGCTTCTTTCACTTATCCTTGGGCTTTTATGGCTCGTCTCAACTGTAGCATGAATCAGGATGTTATTTCTTTCTATTGCCATAAACAGTAAACATTCTGGCCATACCAGTTATCAGTTCCTCAGTCAGTGGACCTTTGGGTCCCTTCCACACTTAACGATGCTGCTGTGGACATTCATCTACAAGTTGTGTGGAAACATGTTTTGGCTCCCCTGGCGTTGGGCTTTATTCTCAGAGGTGACTAGCTGACTTCAGCATCTCTCTGCCTTGCTCTCTGTCCCCGCCTGCCTCATCCATCTCTGGTCATCCACCCCATCCATTCAGTCCTGTCACTCAATCTCCCCTTCTTTGTGAAGCTTTCTCTAACTGTTCTCTCACTGACGTTACATTTCAGCAGCTGTTGTCTAGTCTGGGTGAAATGATTTAAACTTTAATTATGCATTGCTTTTATTTTCTGTCACCATTGGTAGAGTGCTATAGCATCATCGTAGCCACAATAACCTCAAACTCTTGGGCTCAAATGATTCTCTTGTCTCAGCCTCCTGAGTAGCTGGGACTACAGGAGCCTGCCACAATACCTGGCTATTTTTTTGACAAAGGATCTCGCACGAGCTTAGGCTGGTCTTGAACCTGTAAGCTCAGGCAATCCACCCACCTCAGCCTCCCAAAGTGCTGGCATTGCAGGTGTGAGCCATCAGGTCCAGCCCCGATAGTTCAATCTTGTCTAATTATACATTTGCCTAAGGAGGAACTAATATCTGAACTAATATCTCAGCATGTCATTTATCCTGTATATATTTAAAATGTTTTATCTTAACAGTTGTTAGGATAAAATTAAACACTGTATGCCATATCAATTATTTCTTCTTTGATACATAGACCTAATAAAGCTTTTATTTGAAATGTATTTTAAGCAATTAAATATAAAATTGAAACCATATTATCTTGGAGAACTGTTCAAACCAAAAGCCTATGATTCTCTCACTCTGACACAAAGTCTGAATTCCCCGCCTTAATTATGTAGCCAGATCATGACTTCTACATTGATGCCACTTTACCAATTGGAAAGTTCTGGTTCCAGCTCTTCTGATCTCTGTGTGAATATGGACAGTTAGTTCTTCGCAACATACATCTGTCTACTGTCTCTACTGTAAACACAAAAATAGGGTTATACAAGGTCAGAAAAAGGTTTGCTTGAGCTGTTTCGCTGGACCCAGTGGGCATTTGGCCGACATGGCTTTGCCTTGGATAGTTTAATTACGATGTTTAACGAACATCCTCACGCTTTAAGCTGACACTTTAAGGATAAATTCTCTCCTGGTTATGTCTTGATCCCTGCCACTTGATGGGAGAATCAGAAGAAATGTGGCATCTTATTTGGAAATGACATTCTCTAATATAATTGTGTTCCCTGTTTATTTTTATAATTTTATTTTTCTTTCACTGAAAAGGACAGATGATGCTTAGTTTTTAGCATTAAAAGCATAACAAGTTGTTTGTCCAAATAAAAATAAATGGGCATACAAAAAAGTAAAATAAAATAAATGATGCAAGGGTGCTTGGAATTCAAAAATATAAATGCTTACCAAAAGGTAATTGTTTTATCTTTCCTCATGTTACCAATGTTATACATTTTAGTACTGATAAGATAAACTAAAAAATGAGACTAGTGTGTTTTGGTCCTAGAGCATGGGTCAATACACTTGTCTGTGAAAGGCCAGATACTATTATTTTAGACTTTGTGAGCCATAATATCCCTGTGGCAACAATTTGACTCTGCAGTTGCGTTGCAAAATAGTCATAAACAGAATAGTGACTGAACGGGTGAGTCCGTGTATCAATAAACTTTAGCTGTAAATATGGGTAATGGGCAAGTTTGTCCTAGATTATTTTGTATATAAAAAGGTGGTCATAATCTGAAAATAGTATTTTATATATGACACATTTTGTTCACCCACTCATCCATTGATGAACATTGGAGTTATTTTCAAATATAATTTTTTTTTAAATTTTTTGTTGTAGTTGCAAGAAGCACAGGGTCAACGCACAGCAACCATGAGATGGCCTACAATGGACAACTACATGAAAAAGTACGTTTAACAAAGCACAGAAAATAACCAAATCAGCAGCAAAGTGTGAGATTGTCTCAGTTATGACAATGAGTACATTGTGTGAAGCTAAGCAATCATTTCAGCATTAATTTTTTTAGAAATGCACATTTCTCATATATTATTCTTAAAATTTGTATGTTATTCACACAATGCAGCTATAAAAATGATGTAGTTGGCCAAATCAGCTACTTTCAAATATTTCAAAATAACTAAGAAAATGCTACAAAAGCTATGTTAACTAATGTCATGAAAATGTGTCAAACGATCTATTAACGATCGTGCCCCACGATCATACTAATGTACACAGCTATGGTTTAATAACAATAAATAAATAAATAAATAAATAAAATAAAATAAAAATTTATGTAATTATAACTTCAGATGTTTATTATTTATTTATTTTTTTATTAAATCATAGCTGTGTACATTGATATGATCATGGGTCATAGTACACTAGTTTCATAGACCATTTGACACACTTTCATCACAATGGTTAACATAGCCTTCCTGGCATTTTCCCAATTATTGTGCTAAAACATTTACATTCCACATTTACTAAATTTCGCATATAACTTGTAAGATGCACCACAGGTGTAATCCCACCAATCCCCCTCCTTCTACCCACCTGCCCCCTCCCTCCCCTCCCTTTCCCCACTCCCCTTTCATGTGAAAGCCCTAAATTAGTTTCATAGTAGGGCTGAGTACATTGGGTACTTTTTCTTCCATTCTTGAGATTCTTTAGATGTTTATTCAGAAATTATATGGTATCTTTAAAATTTGTTGTGATAATAATTATTTTAAAATACACATTTTAGGCTTGAAGAAGAAAATTTCAATTTAAAAGTTATCATCGAAAACCAAGCACACAAAATGGAGCAGCTCCAGGAGAACCTGTCAAGGGCAAGATCCGTACGTCACACTGGAAAGGGGTTTCATGTCTCTGGGACTCCAGCTTCAGTCTCAATCATGCAAAATGCTGGGGACCACAAGTGTTTCATAGTTTGGAATATTAGAATAGACCTAATGAAATATCTTGGGTCTTAGATTCAAGTCCACACATGAAGATCATATTTCTATTTTCATACACACCTATGCACATAGCCTGAGGGCAGTTTTATGCAGTGTCTTTTTGATAATTTGTGCATAAAACAAGGTCTTTACTATGTTTGCAGTGCAATTTGTCACATGAGGTCAGGTTTTGAATTTTCCACTTGTGGGTTCATGTTGAAGTTTTAGATCTTGAAAGATCTGGGATTTTAGATTTTAAGATTTGGGCTGTTCAGCACATAGTACGGATGCTTCTCCACTCATAGCTGGGGCTACATCCTGATAAACACACTATAAGTTGAAAACATAAGAAGGAAATTCATTTAATACACTCAACCTGCTTGGTGTGGTGGCTCACTCCTGTAATCCTAGCACTCTGTGAGGCTGAGGTGAGTAGATCGTCTGGGCCTCAAGAATTGGAGACGAGCCTCAGCTAAAGTGAGACCCCATCTCTGAAATAGCCAGGATTGTAGCAGAGATCTGTAGTCCTAGCCATTCGGGAGGCTGAGGCAAGAGCATCACTTCAGCCCAAGAGTTTGAGGTTGCTGTTACCTAATGATGGTGCAAGAAAGTGACACTCTGTCTCAAAAAAAAAAAAAATACCCACCCTGTTACCATCATAGCTCAGCCTAACCTTCCTTTAATATGCTCAAAACTTTGTCCTAAAGTTGGGTAACATCCACCTACCACAAAGTCTATCTTATAATAAAGTACCAAATATCTCACAAACCACATGCGAAAAGAGCAGAGATTCAACTTAAAATACATGAAATCACAATGGTTTGATACCATCATAAAGTCACAAAACTATGAGTTGGACCATAGTGAGTGTGTCAAAATTGCAAAGGTTCCATACTATCACAAAGTTGAAAAATTGAAAATCAAATTATTATAAGTTGAGCACATTTCTTATATAGAATATTTTACACGATACGATGTGTATCAATGAGAAAATACTTATTATATTCATGTTGATATTACTGAGTACTAGTAGTTCAAATCTTAGTTTAATTTATTTATTTTTTAATATCATTGTTGGGGAATCATTGAGGGTACAATGAGCCAGGTTATACCGCTTGTGTTTGCTGGGTGAAGTTCCTCCATTAATAGTGTCTGACCCCCAAGAGGTGTTTACTACACCGTGTCCCCCACCCCTTCCCTCCTTCCCTCTCTCCTCTGCCCCATTCCCTCTCCTCCTACCATGTACTCACATCAATTCTCCTTATACCAGAATTGAGTACGTAGGATACTTGCTTCTCCATTCTTGTGACGCTTTACTAAGAAGAATGTATTTCAACTTCATCTGAATTAATACAATTTCACTTTCAGTTGTAGTAAAGTCACTATCATTTTTAGTGGCTGTATAGTATTCCATAGTATACATATACTACAGCTTGTTAATCCATTCCTAGATTGGTGGGCACCTAGTTTTTTTTCACAATTTGGCAATTGTAAACCGAGCTGCACTAAATAGTCTAGTGCAAATGTCCTTATGATAGAATGTTTTTATTTTCTTCTGAGTAGATGGCCAGTAATGGGATTGCAGGATCAAATGGGAGGTCTAGTTTGGGTTCTTTGAGGATTCTCCACACTTCCTTCGAAAAGGGTTGCATTAGATTGCAGTCCCACCGGCAGTGTAAACGTGTTCCCTTCTCTCTACTTCCACGCCGGCATCTGCAGCTTTTTTTTTTTTATTAGATCATAACTGTGTACATCACTGCATTTATGGGGTACAATGTGCTGACTATATATAATCTAGAATGTTCACATCAAACTGGTCAACATATCTTTCACCTCACTTACTCACTTGTTGGTTTAGATATTTATACTGTACTGTTAATACATTTGGCATGTACTGTTGCAGTATACACAGTAGGTGAGGTCTGAGTCTTTGTGATGTGGGCCAATCTCACTGGGCATGTCTCAGAGTGGTTTTGATTTGCATTTCTCTGATAAGTAGGTATGATGAGCATTTTTTCACATGCTTGTTAGCTATTCATCTGTTTTCTTTAGAGAAGGTTCTATTTATCTTACCCATTGATATAGGGGATCATTGGCTTTTTTTTATTGTTGCTTAATTTGAGTTCTCTGTAGATTCTAGTTATCAAGCTTTTTTCCAATTCATAATATTCAAATATCTTTTCCCATTCTGATGTTGTCTATTTGCTTTGGTTGCTTTCTCCTTAGCTGTATAGAAGCTTTTCAGTTTAATTAAGTCCCATTTGTTCTTTTACAATGCCACTGGAGCCTTCTTCATAAAGTCTTTCCCCAGGCCGATAGTTTCCAGCATTTTTGCTATGCTTTCCTTGAGAATTTTTATTGATTCATGCCTTAGATTTAGACTTTTATCCATCTCGAAACCATTTTAGTGATTGGAGAAAGGTGCTGGTCTAGTTTCGATCTTTTACATGTGGGTATCCAGTTCTCCCAGCACCATTTATTGAATAGGGATTCTTTCCTCCAGTGAATGTTCTTGTTTGCTTTACGAAAGATTAGGTGGCTGCAAGATTTTAGTTTCATCTCATGGTTTTCTATTCAATTCCAGATGTCTGTGCCCATACCATGCTGTTTTGATCAATACGGCCCAGTAGTACAGCCTAAAGTCTGGTAGGCTAATGCCTCCAGCCTTGTTTTTATTACTAAGAATTACCTTAGCTATATGGGTTTTTATCTGGTTCCATACAAAATGAAGAATTTTGTTTCCCAAATCTTTAAAGTATGATGTTGACATTTTAATAGGGCTTGCATTAAATCTATAAATTGCTTTGGGAAATATAGACATTTTAACAATTTTTTGTTTCTTTGTTTTTTTGATTCCTCTTAGCCATGAGCATGGTCTGTTCTTTCATTTGTTAATATTTGACTGAGTTTATGAAATCAATGGTTTTGGTGGTAAAAATTTAATTAAAATATATGTTATCCTCTAAAAATAGTATGTTATATGTGCCACAATTTTTTTATTCATTTTTCTATCGATGGATTTTTGTGTTACTTCCAAACGTAAACTTTTTTATTCTTTCTTTTAGCTGCAAATATCATTGCTGCATCAGTTGACAGAGGCTAGAAGACTGGCTGGGAAGATGGAAGACCACATGCAAATGTACAATTTAAATCAAAATCACTTGAGTATTTATAAAGCAAATAAGTCATGTAGAATGAGATTGCATCAGTTATGATAATAAATGCTTCTGAGAGAAGCCAAGAAAAAATTTCAGCATTAAGCTACTTTGAAATGCATACTTTTAGCCAGTCATGGTGGCTCATGCCTGTAGTCCTAGCACTCTGAGAGGCAGGTGTATTCCTTGAGCTTGCAAGTTCAAGATCGGCCTGAGCAAAAGCAAGACCCCATCTCACTGAGGCAAGACGATCATGTGAGCCCAAGATTCGTAGGTTGCTGTGAGCTGTAACAGCTTGAGACCCTATCTCAAAAAAAAAAAATGAAAGAAAAAGAAAAAACTGCATACTTTTGTGTATTATTTCTAATGTTTTCAAATTATTCATGAAACGCAGCTGGAAAAACAGTACCGTTTTCAAAGCTCCTACTTTTCAAATCTTTGAGAATTCATGTAATTATGCCTTCAGATCTCTATCCAAACATTACATGGTATCTTTACATTTTTTATGTGAGAATAATTATTTTGTAATGTTCATTTTAGGCCTGACATAGAAAATTCCCAATTAAAAGCTAGAAGCCAAAAGCAAGCAGATCGACCTGAGCAGCTTCCACATCTCCCATCCAGCACAGGGTCGGTAAGTTAACCTCTCGGTTTCTGTTATATCACAGCAGGATTCTGTTTCTTCAGCAGCCCAGGTTGATTACCTATGGTGCAAAATGCTTGGGACTGGGAGTGTTTTTAGTTGTTTACACACAATGAGAAATCTTTGGTGGGAATTCAAGTCTAAGAATTCATATCTACCTATGCACATAGCCTGAAGACAGTTTATACAAGGTTTGTAAGTAAATTTTGTGCATGAAACATGAAACAATGTTCTGAGTGTTTTCATTGCAACTTGCAACATGAGAGCAGCCATGGAATTTTTCACTTATGGTGTCACATCCACACCCAAGACATTTCAGCATGTGAAACATTCTGGAATTCAGATTTTCAGACGGAGATGCTCAAATTATAGTACAGATGCTCCTTGCCTTATGACGGGGTTTCACCCCAGGAAACCCACCAAAGGTGGGAAATATCACAGGAGCACAGTGCATCTCAAACGTGTCCTCGATTTATGATGGGGTTTCACCCCAGTAAACCCATCAAAGGTGGGAAATACCACAGGAGCACAGTGCATCTCAAACGTGTCCTCAATTCATGATGGGGTTTCACCCCAGTAAACCCACCAAAGGTGGGAGATATCACAGGAGCACAGTGTATCTCGTATGTGTCCTCGATTTATGAAGGGGTTTCACCCCAGGAAGCCCACCGAAGGTGGGAAATATCACAGGACCACAGACCCACACCTCCAGGATCTTCATCCTCACCCTCGCCTGGTTCACAGACTGGACGGTCCCTCGGACACTATAACAGGCAGAGCTCAGCCATCAGAGTCTTTGTGCAAGCCCAGCCCCAGGTCACCATGACCTGAGATGTGTGCCAAAGAGGGAGGCCCCAGAGGTCAGGAGACTTAGCACTCACTGGCCAACTTCTGGCCAGCACAGAGCACACAGATCAGGCTTTGTCTCTCTGCCCTCTAGTCAAGGTGACTCTGGAACCCTCAGGAAACAGGGACTTAATGACCAAACCCCTCACTTCATTAGCTCATACTGCCATCATGACTATAATTTTGCACCGTGAATCCCACACACACTGGGAGGCAGATGAAGTCAATAGACCCTATGTCCAGATGAGGAATCTGAGACCAGAGAAGAGAAAGGAAATCCCCAGGATCAGCCATAGAAAGAACAACACATTCTCTACTGAAATCTACATTTTCTTGTCGAGATCCCTACGGCCTGGTCTCTGTCGCTGCACGAAGGAAACAGGCTTGACATGGATTAGAAGTACAAGCTTGTGGAAGGTGGACTACCTTAGGTGCAGGATAGCCCTCAGCCCTTTCCGCAATGGCTGTTAATTAAGGTTATACACAACAGGCGTGGAGAGTTAAGGTAATGACATACACAACAGGCGTGGAGAGTTAAGGTCATTACATAGGAGAGCTGCATGCATAAGGATTGCCACGTGCTCTTTCCTCACGAGTTCTTTCCCCACGACTACCATGAAGAAGTACCAAGCATCACTGTTTAACACATGCTTACTAAGGAGTGACCTGTCTTATCTCATTCCAGAACACTGATTGACCTGGGGGATTGCCCCTAAGTCACAAAACATCTCTAGGCTTTCCAGAAGACTGTACTGTTCTCAGAGTTTCCTTTTAATGTGATAAGAATCAGTAACTGTCCTTGTAAGCATGGTGTCCACTCCTCTACATTTTCTGATATAAAACACCATCCCTTCCAATTTCCCTAAAATCCCCACCCTCCAGGTCACCAAAGGGCAAAAACAGATGGGGGAATATGGTCTCCAGTACACCCCACTTAAAACAAAATGTACTTAAATATGTTTATTTAAAATGAAAAAATTATTAGAGTCCAATGGAAGGGGAGAATTAGGGTAATAGAAAAGCCACAGGAGTTGGGCAAAAGCTGTATTTTTATTATAGAGAAGACTTAAACTTTCTTTTGTATCACAAATTCAGAGAAGGAAAGTTCTTCCTTTAAATATTTCAGTTTCTATCATCATTATTAACTATTAATAAACTGGTCTTTCAGATTATTAAGGCAGGATGGAATACAGCAACACTATTAGGAAAAGAAAAAGTGTGATTTAGCAATTAGACTACACACTTGAATGTTTGTAAGTTACATTGTTTGGTTTTTTTACAAAGTAATTAATTCTAGTATTCTTTGCATTATGATTATATGTGCACTAACAAAAAAACTCAACTTTATATTTTAGATTTAATCCAGAATTAAATTAATAATTTAACTTGTAATAATGATAAATATTTTAAATAACTTCATTTTTCACATATTTAAACTTTTCTCTCTGAATCACTGTCTCAAATGTAAAGGAAACAAACTATATCTTAACTATCAAGGTTATAATTATTGTAAAAACATATCCTTTTAATTTGCTTTAGACACAAATACCAGCTCTGGAAAACTTAGAGCAGCCAAGAAAGAATCAAATAGCTTCAAGGGGAAGTGAGATGGAGCTCAGTGTTACTGAGATGGAGCTCAGCATTGCAGATGCGGAGTCTGAACTCTCCAGCATACTAGCGTCTGAAAAACTGGAAGAATACCCACAAGTTCGCATGAAAGATTTACAAACCCTAAAATGTTTGTCAACTAAAGTACGCCAGTAAGTCAAAACCCAGAATCACAGAAAATAACTTAAGCTCATTCATTCATCTCAAATGCATCATCATTAGTCAGACATGTTCATGAGGTCCACTGGATGCGGAAACTAAGTAGATGATATAATTTTGAGAAATGATGTTAGTGAATAGACTTACCTGGAAGGGGCTAGTCCAGGACACTTTACATCTCTCTCCCTTTTTGGTTTATATGGCTTTTCCCCCATTACTATTCTCCCTTAGTTAACATGATCTATTAGTCTTTCAGCTAAGTATTTTTGAAGCTTTATCATTTAGACAATGATGTTGTTAGAAAATTGTTTGTCAGCAGTCCCCTAAGTGGAAATATTCATGAATTTAAGTATTTGGGGGGAAGATTACAGCTTTAACCAAAAGGGTCAAGTACTATTGGTCTCCTGGCTCTTTCTGGTACTCAGGAAATTAACTTTCCTTGATGAAAACTATGCCAAGAGTTTCATCACTCTGAATAAAGGCATACTTGGGAAATAGGAATGATTAACATAGGGAAGAAGAGAGGTAAACTCACAAAGTAGTTTCAATATACTGCCTTGTTCAGCCTGAGGGTCAGGTGTGTGGAGCACAGAAAGGATGGGCCTTGCCGCTGGTGCCTTGGTAACAAAGTCGGCAGCTGATTTTCTTTGGAGCTGCTTTCTTTCTTTTTCATCACTGACTCAGCCATGTCATTCTCCCCTAGAAGTTATTCCTCAGCACCAAATGCTTAATTTTTCCCAAAGTAGGTGAAAAGTACAAGGGTGGTGAAAACAAATGCTCAAAAATGTACTGAAGGATAGTTTTCTAAATCTCTGAAATAGACTACTAAATAACAGTATTTCTAGCTTTTTGAAAGTTTTAATTCTGTCGTGTATATATTTAAGGAGTACGTGATGTTTTGCCATATTTACTATGTATAAATAGGGAAATGGCAATTATCATAAGAAAATTAACATAATCATCATCTCACATAGTTACCCATTAAATACAATTATTATTATTATTATTAATTTATTTATTTTTGCAGTTTTGAGCCAGGGCCAGGCTTGAACCCACTACCCCTGGTATTTGGGGCTAGCTCCCTACTCCTTCAGCCACAGGTGCTGGCCTAAATACAAATATTTTAAAGGCAACTTTAAGAATCCTATAGGGAGAGCCATTCCAGAAGGCAGCAGGTGTTCCCTGTCAATTAATAGATCAGTAATCGCCATTTCTCTCTCCTGTCCACTTTGTTTGAATTATTCCTTTGTTAGAAATAAATTTGGAAATATATATACATTTTCGTGTATATATACACAATATATACATATATACATATCCTTATACTTCTATATAAGGATTTTTAATAATGATAAATAAATATACACTTCTATATAAACTGCAGTTGCGTACAGTGACACATCTGTAGTGTTAAAACATTATTTACAGGAGAATTTTATTTCCTGTAAATAATTTTAAAATGCAACTCATTTCGGAATCATTTAGGAAAAAATGAAATACTAACATTTGCCTTTCGTAATCTTCATAGACTTCGTGAGAATCTAGCAGAGGTCAAGACACACTTGTCTGGGGTAAAACAGATGGACAGATCTTTGCACACAATTCTTACCACAAGGCCAATAATGGAAGCAACTCCTATTGAAAATCCTAATCGTGCTTCAGTTATCCACAGAGAGCTCCCTACAGTGAAGAAATGTGCAATCTCTCCCTCAAATCCTGAGACATCTTCAAGTAGACTGGCGAAGTACGTGGCTCAGGTTAGTTATATTATCCTTTTTCCTTTGGGTTTCATATTTCTCATATAATTCTTCTCTTTCATTTGGTGAGATACTGAGTTGTTTATTTGACTTCTACAAGTTAATTAAAGGTCATAATTATTCGGGAGAAAAAAAGAAAAACATTGTGAGTTTTTTAAGTCCCTGGATGTCTCATTTTCAAGAGATACCCATTTGTTAATTTTATTCAAAAATGTCACTAATCTGAAACATTTTAGATTTCTTTAAAAGCTACGTTTCAGTTAGATTCCAGACATTGAATATATGGCTATCTAATAATTAAATGTAAATTTGACATGCTCTGGCTTGCTTTCTAATTGATTATAGTTTTGCTGTTGCCCATAATGTTTTTAAAGGTTTCCTGTACCATCTCAAGTTTTCTGCCTATAATCACAAGGAACAGATTAGTGGCCAAACATGTGTGGATGTTTTTCATTTAAAGAAATCTAAGATAGGGCTGTGCCTGTGGCTCAGTGAGTAGGGCGCCGGCCCCATATGCCAAGGGTGGCGGGTTCAAACCCAGCCCCGGCCAAACTGCAACAACAAAAAAAAAAATAGCCGGGCATTGTGGCGGGCGCCTGTAGTCCCAGCTTCTCGGGAGGCTGAGGCAGGAGAATCGCCTAAGCCCAGGAGTTGGAGGTTGCTGTGAGCTGTGTGACGCCACGGCACTCTACCCGAGGGCGGTACAGTGAGACTCTGTCTCTATAAAAAAAATAAATAAATCTAGGATAAATAATTTTTATGAATTAAATAAGCCTGTAGTACTAACAAATGTTAGTTTCTGTTTCAAAGTTAAATGTTTCATCATTTTCTTACATAAGAGTAAATCTTTAATTGCTCTTGGACTTACAGCTTTTTTACCTCAATTTTTGTAAAATGTGTCTATTTCTGGGCAAGTGTACTATAGTTTTTTAAACAGTTAAGCTAATATTTGAACTTTTAAAATTAGTTCACTTTTATCTATTTTGCCATCACTTGCATGACTGACAGCTAAGACTGCAATGATATCAAGAGCAATGGCGGCCAAACAGAATGAATTAGAGTCTTTCTGCCCAGAATTCCATGCCACACATGGTCCCCATCTCTACCAGGGGCATCAGAGGAACCTTCCAGTACAACCATGTGATTTCACTCATAGTAACAGTTTATTTCTGGAGATCTCAAAATGTATCTAATAATGTCAAGCTATATCAACTGTAGAGTTAGTAAGGGGAAAAAATAGTTCAACTATGCCTGAACCTGTTTACGTTGTGTAACATTGGACCATTTTTCCAGAAGGTATAAAAACACAAAGTGTGGGGCCTCAAGTCCCAGCTATTTGGGAGGATGAAGCCAGAGGATCACTTGAGCCAAGAAGTTCAAGGCTATAGTGTGCTGTGAAAACACCTATGTGGAGCCTCCACACCACTGCACACTAGCCTGGGGGAAACAGGGAGGTCCTGTCCCTTAGGGGGGGAAAAAAAAAGGAAACTTTAAAACATTTGTTTGACCAAACTAATATATAACAACTAATTTTCATTATATAAATCATTGCTATTAAAATATCAGAACTACAATGAGATATCTAACTCCAGTGAGAATGTTCTTTGTCCAAAAGTCCGAAAACAGCAAATGCTGGCAGGGACGCAGAGAGGAACACTAACCCACCTTGGGTGTAATGCAAACTAGCACAGACTTCATGGAAAAGTACATGCAGATACTTTAGGGGTTGACCCAGGAATCCCACTACTGGACATTTGTCCAAAGGGGGAAAAAAAGCCATTTTATCAAAAACACACTTGCACGTGAATGTTTATTGCAGAACTTTTCACAATAGCTAAGATGTGGAATCAACAAAAGTGCTTATCAATGCACAAGTGGGTTAATAAAATATGGTGGACATGAGCACTATTTAGCCATAATGAAATATGGTAGACGTGGGGCACTGCTCAGACATAATAAAATAGGGTAGACATTGAGCACTCCTCAGCCACAATAAAATATGGTAGATGTAGAACACTCCTCAGATATAATAAAATATGGTGGACATGGGGCACTGCTCAGCCATAATAAACTATGGCAGACATGGAGCCCTACTCAGCCATAATAAAATATGGTAGATGTGGAGCTCTGATCACCCATAATAAAATATGGTAGACATGGAGCACTGCTCAACCATAATAAAATATGGTAGATGTGGAACACTACTCAGCCATAGTAAAATATGGTGGACAGGAGGCCCTATTTAGCCATAATAAAATATGGTAGACGTGGAGCGCTCCTCAGCCATAATAAAATATGGTAGACATGGAGCACTATTCAGCATTAATAAAATATGGTGGACAGGGGGCACTGCTCAGCCATCATAAAATGTAGTAGAAGTGGAGCACTACTCAGACATAATAAAATATGGTAGATGTGGAACACTGCTCAGCCATAATAAAATATGGTAGACTTGGAGCACTGCTCAGCCATAATGAAATATGGTAGATGTGGAACACTCCTCAGCCATAATAAAATATGGTAGATGTGGAGCACTACTCAGCCATAATGAAATATGGTAGATGTGGGCCACTATTCAGCCATAATAAAATATGGTAGACATGGGGCACTCCTCAGCCATAATAAAATTTGGTACATGTAAAGCACTCCTCAGCCATAATAAAATATAGTAGATGTGGGGCACTCCTCGGCCATAATAATATATGGTAGACATGGAACACTGCTCAGCCATTATGAAATACGGTAAATGTGGAACACTGCTCAGCCATAATAAAATATGGTAGACATGTAGCACTACACAGCCATAGTAAAATACAGTAGACCTGGAGCACTGCTCAGCCATAGTAAAATATGGAAGACAAGGAGCACATTTTTTCCATCATCTTCTTAACTCAATTTGACTTCTTTTCTCTGAAAAAATGGAAAAATCAGGGTTAAAGTGCTTCAGAGTCATAAAATTGGACAACGGGGGACAAAAATATAATTATGGTGAAAACTTCTATAAATTATTGAGCCTGATGCAAATATAAAATATTCTCACTACTTATTATCAGAAAAGTCAAGTAACGTACCATTTTGAAAGATATAAAGTGTTTGTAAACAGGGTTTACAAAGACTGTTTCAAAAATCAAAAATAATTTCTTAGTTTTATTGGTTCCATTTCCATACTATAAAATATGAAAATTAAAATTAACCTGAACAGATAAATCGCTAGATATTTTTGCACACGTGATTCTTTTTTGATAACTGAAGTCATAAAACTTTATTCAATTTTTTTTTTTTAAGACGGGGTCTCACTCTTGCTCAGGCAGTCTTGAATGCTGAGCTCAATGTACTCATCTCCACCTCCCAGAGTACTGGGATCACAGGCACAAGCCAATATACCCAGCAGTTTATTTCAATTTTATAAAAGATAAAACTTATGTGGTTTAAATTCTTTTGTGTTTTTAAGAATCATTTAGTACTTGTGTGCTTAATACTATGCATGGCACACAAAAATCACTTTTCTAAATGTCTTAAATAGGAAGACTAATTTATATATTCATTAGTTTTCTATTTGGGGTGCATTACTGACACATTCAAAAATTTTGAATGATTTCAGTAATTTTTCAAATGTTAATTCAGTTTTCAGCAACTGGCTATGTTTATGTGGTCTCCTGGGTGCATCAAATCTAAAGCTACAGCCTGAAGACCAACTTTTCATCTACTAGGACATTATGTCTCAAGAGAATGCTGCGTTTCACTTCTTCCCCACTAAAAATATGCCTATTTGCAACAGTATGGCAGTGCCTCTCCTTTGAAAACTAACTCTGGAAGCTCAGTTAATAGTTATGCTAATTACTCAGCAGGCTAAGAGAGCCTAATGAACCTGTTCACCAGTTAAATGCTCAATGTAATTCTTTCTGTCTGTGCTTTGTTTTATCCATTAGCCAAATGGTCAGTAGTCATTTTATCCTTTGAGAGGTTCTGGCAGGTTCTCAAATTTTTACAAGTCTTTTTTTCTTTCATTCATTTTTTTCCCACTTCAGGTATATACGTGGCTCTGCACTTCATCTTTCAGCTCCTAGCTAACTGTTGCCTGGTTCTTTTCTCTGTGACAAACTCTATGTACTTGGTATTTTCATGATGACAAGTACAATTTCCTTCAGACATTAACGTATTTATACTTTGATATTGGATTGCAGTGGATAAATGGAAAAACTTCTTTAATTGTGTGACTTGAACCACATTCTCTTGTGTATAATTTTCTCAGTTTCTTGTATTGTTCTACAATGAAACAGGACGAATGGCCCTGCAGATGTGCTCTCTCCATCACTGTGCGGATCATGCTGCCTCCACCCCTGAGACATAATCCCTACCTGGAAATAAACAGAAAGGCCAGAGGGAAAGGACAAGTGTTTTTATGAAAAAAAAAGTTTACATCTTTTACTCCATCAGGAGATTAACATACCTCCTGGTTTGTTACCACACATGCAATGAAGATCGGTGGGTCAGTTTTTGTATTGCCTCTGCAGTATTCAGCCCCTCCTATGCGATTGCTCCCCACACGTCGGAAGGCAGCAATAGCCAACGTCTAACTGAAAAGGACCATGGATCATCTCACCAGGACATTCTTCTCTCCTTCTTCCTTGCATAATCTGTGCTAGATACAGTATTAAGTTATTTATCTAGAGAAAACAATTGTAAATTTTGGATTAGAAAAATAGGAAAATTTGTGAGTTAATGGGAAAGTAAGAATAAAATGAAAGGGGCTTTTGAAATATGTTTAATTTTTGCCAGGTATCACCTGTAAATATGGCTAAAACCACCCAGCCTCCTAGAAGCCAGTATTAAACATCCTTGATTGCTGTCAACACTCAAGATGTTGCTTCTGCGCACCCCTCCCAGAGACGCTCCTTCCCTGGGGCCTGGGTTTACTCCTCCCCTCTGAGCTTCCCTCTCTGGCCTGATGCATAATCTTGAGGCAGTTTCTCTCAGCTGTCATTCATGAAGTCAAGTCATCAGGGGTCAGTGAAAGCCTACAGAGAGAGTTTATGTAGGGGACCACTCTTGGGTTGGGATAGAGGCAACTATTCCATGTTCACTTTAGGAGTTAGGAAAACCAGTTCCCACAGCACCATTCATTAAACAGGAATTCTTTTCCCCGGTGCATGCTTTTGTTTGTTTATCAGAGATCAGACTGAACATGTGGCTGGGTTTGTCTCTAGGTTCTCTATTGTATTTCAGAGATCTCGATCTCTATTTTTGTGCCAGTATCATGGTGTTGGGTCACTATAGACTTGTGGTGTAACCTGAAGTCTAGTAACACGATGCCTCCAGATTTGCTACTATATTTCAAAACTGTATAGGCTATTTGGATTTTTTCCTAGTTCCATATGAAAGAAAGGACTGTTTTTTTAAGTTCTTCAAAGAATGACATTGATGCTTTGATGGTAATTGCATTAATCTATAGATCGTTTTGAGTAACAGACATTTTAACAACGTTGATTCTTCTCAGCCATGAGCATGGTATGTTACCTCATTTGTTAACATCTTCTGCTATTTCTTTTCTCAGGGTTTCATAGTTCCTTTTAGAGAGACCCTTCACAGTCTTTGTTTGATATATCCTAAAGTATTTTATTTTCTTTGGAGCTACCACAAAAGGCATTGTGTCTTTCATTTTATTCTCAGCTTGACTGTTGGCATACATGAAGGCTACTGATTTGTGGAGATTGATTTTGTATCCCAAGACATCACTCTATTTCTTGATCAATTCAAAGAGCTTTCTAGTCGAAAGCCTCGGGTTTTCCAGGTATAAGTTCATGACATCCACAAGAGCAAGAGTTTAACCTCTGTCCCATTTGAATACCCCTGATCTCTTTCTCATGCCTATTGCACTGGCTAGAACTTCTAGCACTATGTTGAATAGCAGTGGTGACAGTGGGCATCCTTGTTTGGTTCTAGTTCTGAGTGGATGCTTCAGTTTCACTCCATTCAATATGATATTGGCTGTGTGTTTGTTGTAGAGATCCTCTATCAGTGTTAGAAATGCCCTGCATATGCCTATTTTCTGAAGTGTTCTTGTCAGAAAGGGATGCTGGATTTTGCCAAATGCCTTTTCTTCATCAATTCAGAGAATCATATGGCATTTGTTTTTGATTAGATTTATGTGGTGAATTATAGTTATGCATTTACATATGTTGAACTAAACTTGCATCCCTGGGAAAAAACCCACATGGTGATGATGTGTAATTTTTTTAATGTCTCACTGTATTCGGTTTGCTAGCATCTAATTGAATATTTTTGCACTGATTTTCATTAATGGAACCGCACCTCACATCATTGACAAGAACTGACTCTTGCTGGATAAAACATTTAAATTTAAGACACACAACAATAAAAGTTCTAAAAGAGAATGTGGGGAAAATGCTTGATGAGATTGTCCCGTGAAGAGACTTTATGAAGAAGACCCCATTGGCCACTGCAGCAACACCAAAAATAAGTAAATGGGATACACACAGCTAAAAAGGTTCTGCATAGTTAAGGGCACCACAAACAGCTCTCAGAATGGGAAAAGATATTTACATGCTATGAATTGGACAAAGGGATAACTAGAATCTACAGAGAACTCAAACTAATCGACAAGAAAGGAGCAAACCCATTTTTAAGTGAGCAAGAGACTTGAATAGAAACTTCTCTGAAGAAGACAGAAAAATGGCCAGCACACACATGAAAAAATGCTCATCTCTAACCCAATAATTAGAGAAATGCAAATCAAAACCATGCTGAGCTATCACCTAATTCCAGTGAGATTAGCCCAAAACACAAAGTCCTTAGATTAGATTAGTCCTTAGTAGATTAACACATGCTGGCATGGATGGGGAGAGGAGGGAACACTTTTGCACTGCTGGTGGGACTCAAAATTAACACAAACTCTGTGGAAAGAAGTATGGAGATTCCTCAAAGAGCTCAAAGTTGACCTTCCATTTGATTCCACAGTCCCATTACTAGATATCTACCCAGAAAAACAAAAATCATTTCACCACAAGGACATTTGCACCAGAATGTTTATCCCAGCTCACTTCACAATTGCCATAACATGGAAGCAACCCAAAGGCCCATCATCCCATGAGTGGATTAACAAGCTGTGGCAGGTGTATACCATGGAGTACTTACTATTCAGCCATAAGAAAAAATGGGGACTTTATATATTTTCTGTTTACCTTTATGGAGTTGAAACACATTCTTGTTAGTAAAGTATCTCAAGAATAGGAAAAGAGAATCCAATGTACTCAATACAAACATGACACCAATATATTAATAACTACACTCCCACACTAAAGAAAAAGCACAAGCAAAGTCTAGTGACTGGCAGTGGAGAGGATAGAGTTGGGAAGGTGGAGGAGGGAGGGTGATGGTGGGATCTTACCTCATATGTACAATGTGCATCCCCTGGGTGAAGGACTCAACTACATCTTGAACTTTACCTTAGAAAAGGATGAAAATAATGTAACCTAAGCATTTTCACCCTCATATTAATCTGAAATGAACAAAAAGAGGAGAAAGTAATGCCTCCACTTAATTTTGTTGTACAAAAAGTATTCCCCACCTAGAGAGGTAAGATTAATATTACATTCGTAGTTCCTTAATCCAGGCCATATAAAAATGAACGTTTTACATAGTGTTTATTGATGGTAATATATGACTTCCAACAAATCCTTCTTTTATTTGGTATTGAGTTATTTCCTTTTCAAGACTGAACTCGTAATAGTTTTGTCACATCGTTCTTTTTCTAAAGCCTATCTCTAATGTTATTCTCATAGAAATATTATGGAAAACCATTTCTCAAAATATTGGTAAACCTGTTAACCAAAAAAATTTCTCTTCGTGCCTAAAATTTGCAAAGGCATTGGATAGAGTATTATCATTATCTCCACAAACTATGTGTTATGGTAAATATACTATCACTTCCTGCTGTGGGAATTTGGTGAGAGAGAATGCCCATGATAGAAAGGGTTTGATTGAGAACACTCCAGATACGGACATTGCAATACGGATGGAAATATTTCACACATTTCATAAGTAAGTCAACCACTAAGTATAATTACTCAAATATCTGAAAAGTAATGCTAATTTCTAAAGAGAAATCAGAGTTACAACTGAAGAATTTCTGTATTTTTCCTTATTTCTAATTCTAGAAACTCATGAATCAAAAAAACTAATGTATATTTTTCAAGCAAATTTTCTGAAATCCTTGTGTCCATATAAATAAAGAAATGTTGATTGTAATGTAGAGAATATGATATTTTGCTTACTTTTCTGCCAGTAGAACTTTCCAGAATGTTATGACAGTGCCACATACTTCATGTGTGTGTTTAAGATTCTCTGCTGAAAAGGTGGAGAAAGCAAAGTTTGAGAAAAAATTCCATTAAAGAGAAAAACTGAATAAACTTTTATAAAGTGCAGAGCTTAATAATTATGAAGTAATGCATTCATTGCAAACTTGAATTCTTTAACCTTTGTAATGACAAGACAAAACATTCACTGTTATAAAATGATGTATGATAAACAGAATGTGTAATTTTTGTATGATTTTTAGAAGAGCATTACACACATAGGTTCTCTAGTATCTAAACTAGATTCAGACTTTTATTTCATTTATGTGATTATCTTTCTATTTAACCAATCCTCAAGATAGGTTAAGTCTCTGAAACTATTAGTTGCAGGTCACATTTTGTAGGTGATATGTCATTTCCATGATGATGTCTCTTATTTAACTTAAAAGAATCTTTCACTGATTTCAGATGCAGCAGGAGTTAGAAAAAAATATGATTGGAAGACTTGAACAAGGTATGTCACCAAAATTTATAACTTGAATTTAGAATAATTATTAATTTCTGAATTGAACAGTAAATTCCACTGGCTTTCCTTCCCATTGTTTTGTTTAAAGACACTATGTTAAGTATCTTTTGCTCACACACAACTCATGAAAGGTCTGAAACTTAAACATCCAAAATGCAGAGTATAGTTATGCCTCATTAATCCCTCATGTTCCATAGCTTTAAAATATCTCAAGAAGTCTGTGTGTCTCTTTTTTCCTGGCTGTCAACTTCCTTGAAATCTGTGTGTCTCGTTTTTCCTGGCCGTCCACTTCCTTGAAGTCTGTGTGTCTCTCTTGTCCTGGCTGTCCACTTCCTTCACTTGTGCCATCCCAATGGAGTGGTCAGCCAGCTTACTGATGCTGTTCTCAGAAAGCGGTGGCATCAGCAGCTTCACAGCTGTGTGGTGGAGATGTCAGGCCCAGAGACCCAGACTCAGCTAGTAACAGCTGATCACCAGTCACTTGACAGGTTGATTTTAAATCTCTCTCTAGTCATTTTGTCATTTGGCTTAATTTTGCCCTCAGGAAAAGTTCCAAATTCCTTAGCAGGACATGAAAACACCACATCAGTCTGGTTCTTGTCAGGCTATTCCAGCTTTGCTCTTGCCTCTGACCACACTCTGCCCTCTACTTTCGCGTCTGACCCTGCTCAAGTCCCTGGAGTCCCCAGTGCTCTTCCTCACCCAGCTCTGTGCGTTTCCTTCTTCCCTCTGTCTGCCCTACTTTTTCCTTTTCCCTCAGGTATCAACTTAGATACCTCCACCAAAAAGCCTGCAATACTGACAAGATGCTGGGATAGACGTCCCTCTGTGTGTCCTCATAGTGTTCCATTTTATGTCTGCATGGTGTCTGGGAGTCTGTGTGGACGTGGCCTGTGAGTTGATTCAGGTTACAGTGTACTGGGCCACCTTCACCGTGGAATCCCAGGGCTTACCATAGTGGCTTATCCCATGGTTGTTGAATAAAGGTGTGAAGAATGACAAAAGAAGCTCTGACACTTAGCCACAATGATAATTGATTCACTGCACAGCTATCGACAAATTTTCTTCAATTTTATATTGTAGCTATACATACATATTGCTGATTCTTGATTCACCAACTCTTTCTTTTGCTGATTTCCATAGTGAACTATGGAATCTTTTAGATAAAGGACATGCTTCTTTATTTTTCTTTGCAGATGATTCTTATTTGGAAACTGAATGTTCTATAACTTCTCTGGAAGCTACAGTGAATTCAAGTCTAACATCAGGACCTAGTTTACAAAGCCCTTGAGAGTTCCAAGAAAAAATGGCTGTGGCCAGTTTGGCTCTTTGGAGAAGTCTCGGAAGACCTGAAGGTGTCCAAATCATTAATAACCCCTCAGGTCTTGCCAGCACGGACTGCAGGCTTTCTCTCCATTTCTTGCCTATGATCACAGCAGATGTCACATCCTTTCACCAGTGCAGGTTGCTGTGTACTGCATCAGCAAGACAAGCACCAGAGGAAGTGTTTGATGACCAAAAACATTGGGAAGAAGAAAAAGGACAATCTGGAGCATCATTGACCTGGCAGCAATTAAGGAAAAAAAGTAATTTTTGTCCTACTGAAAGAAACAAACATGCTCTTCACTCTAGAGCAGGTGGCTGGGCAGTGGATATTGCCAATGCTGAGTCCAGAGCAACAGATTCCACGGATGCAGTTGACAAAGTTGTCCAGGAAGAGAAGATGCTCTCAGGCTTCTTCAGACTGGTGAAGAGGCGGCTAGACCTGGCGCTCGGAGAAGAGACTTTGGAAGAGTCACGCGGCATGAGTTCAAGCAGGGCCACAAACCTTGGAAGCTAAAGAAAAGAGACAGAAAGAAATGATTCCTCAACATGCCCTATGTGGAACATTTTGTCGGACTGAAACTTGACAAGGAAGCCAAGAGGAAGGAAGAAAGCCTTTCAGAGAAAGGAAGAAAAATCTGGAGAAAAAGAAAGAAAAATTTCTTCAGGTGAAGTTTCCACATCTTTCTCAAGCCCAGAAGGAAAGTCTTGCCTACAGTGTGTGAACTTTTCAATTTACCTTTTTGTCGTTCTTACATAATACTCTGTATACAAAAGTAAATGTGTTACCTCAGTGTTTTCTAAAGAAAAAAAAAATAAAATAAAGTAAAAATCCCCAAGAATATGTACAGATGTGAAAGAAGAATTATGTGAGCAAGCAAAAAGATAACACAGTGGGCTGTCCATGCGGCATTTGAACTGTTTCTTATTAAATATATGGCATGTGGAAACATTTTGCATTAAAAGTCAGTTTTTGGTATCATACATACGTCTGATGGGATTTATATAGTGTATAATATTTCTTGTCCTGTTTATCTTTTAAGTTGAGATTGCAAATGAAACCAGTATTATTGAGTTTTACATATTCAAAGGACCCTAATGTTTAAACAGCCAAACAGCCAGGTTGTGCTTCGTAATTCAGTGGACTTAACAGATACGTTGTTTGTATTTTACAGTTTTTATCACTACATCTGGACAGAATTAGATTCAGACATCATTAGAGTCAGACATCATTCGGTAGACAGCCCCTGAGTTCATTGTTGATGTTTGGCTGTGTTACAGTTGTTAGAGTGCCACCAAATTATGCAGTTTGAGTTTTTTCTTTGTTTGTTTGTTTTTTTGAGAGACAAAGTCTCACTTTATCACCCTCAGTAGAGTACTGTGGCACCACACAGCTCACAGCAACCTCCAACTCCTGAGCTTAGGTGATTCTCTTACCTCAGCCTCCTAAGTAGCTGAGAGTACAGGTGCCCAGCACAATGCCCAGCTATTTTTTTGTTGCAGTTTGCCCAGGGCCAAGTTTGAACCCGTCATTCGTGGTATATGGGTCCGAAGCCCTACCCACTGAGTTACAGGCACTGCCCAATGCAGTTTGATTTTAAGGGATAATTTATATGCATCTTTCCTCATGGAACAATAAGATTTGCTTAACACTTTTCACAATTTTGTTTGTTTATGATGAACTTTTTGGAAACAATCTTAAGTTAGAGAAAAGACCCAAGTTTTAGGACAGAGAACTTTTCCCACACAGAAACACCTGGGAGTGGTCACATAAAAAAAAACTTACCATCGGTAATACCAATTAAAACATCCATATTTTTATTATTTTTCCATCATTTTCAAAGACCCATTTCAGTTATTATAGTGGTATTTTCAACCAAATGTAGCATGCCACATTTAGTTTGTAGCTATTTGCAAGGGTACATGTCAGATCTATTAAATGTAGAGTATAAATGTCTTAACACAATAATTGACATGAAGATTATAATAACCAGTTTGATTTAACCATTCCAAATCATATATAAAATTAGTACATTATACCCCATGAATGCATTAATGTATACACCTATTACTTAATAAAAATAAAATAAAAATAGATACATAAAAATAAATAAATAAATACTGGTATCATGTATAATTTCTTAATATCAAATAAAAATTCAATTTTAGCAATTTTGTGGTTGAAATTCTTTGGATCTGCAACAACAGACATTCTGCATGACCAACCTAATACTTTATAAATAATATGTAATCTAGAGACTCAAAGTGACAAAATGGAAGATTTTATTAAAGAGGCCAAAGACCATGACTGGTGATGAAAATATCAAATAGATATCTTACCCCACTTTATTCTGAAAAGAGCTACAAGACAGAACAAAGGTATATAGAATCTTGAATATAATGTATATAAAGACAGGATACAAATCTTGCTCAGTTTTCAAAGAGGGAGAGGAAGCAGTGTTTAATCAACATTTTGGCTCCATTGGACATAACATTAGAGTAAAGAGCAGAGAGAAAGAGAGAGATAAAGATAAAGCCACAGAAGAAGTCAGACCCCATCAGAAAGAACAGCCTTGAATCTGAAAATGTTAGGAGAAAGCAAACTAGGAGTTGATTGTCGACATCCTCTTGTCATGTGACAGAGAACCCTTGCGATGCTGAGAAACAGAAGATACTAACTCTGTAGTGGAGGAAATGAAGAACCTCAAGTGTTAGAAATCAGGTGACTCTTCATTTGTATCAGATCTCAGGAGAGAATGCACAAAAGAACATTTACACCCAGAACCTTAGAGGAGAGGGGCCAGTCACATCACACAGAACCCTCAGAACTGTGGGGTTAAAACCAGGCACAGTGAACAACAAAAATAAACAGGAATTAAATAAACTGAAAGGCTTCTGTACAGCTAAAGAGATGATTACCAAAGCAAGGAGTCAACCTTCAGAATGGGAAAGATATTTTCACATTACGAACTGAGCAAAGGCTTAATAACTAGGATCTACAGAGAGCTCAAATTAATCAACAACAAAAAAAATGCTAACAATCCCATCTATCACTGAACAAGAGACATGAACAGAACCTTCTCTAAGGAAGACAGATGAATGGCTAACATGAAAAAATGCTCATTGTCTCTTATCATCAGAGAAATGCAAATCAAGACCACCCTGAGATATCACCTAACCTCCAGCAAGATTAACACACATCACAAAGTCCCAAAGCTGAAGATGCTGGTGTGGATGTGGAGAGGGGCTACTTCTCTCTTCTTTCATTCCTCCAAAAATCCTAGCGCTAGGTCAGGATTTCCCCTGGCATCTAGGTTCAGTGTTCCAATCCTCCCAACACCTTCCTTTGGGGACGCCTGATGGACAGTGTTGGGAATCTCCAGAATTCGTCCTCTTGGCTTCACAGGTGAGGCGGGGACGCCTGCCTCTCCCCTGGTAAGCCTCAGCCCCACTCCTTCTCCTCCTCACCTCACAGGCCATGGGCAGTTGCTGTTCATCCCCTATCAAGACACCCACTGGGCTGTCTCCTCAAAAACCTAGGCCCCTTGGGACTAAAAGGAGACATCAGACCAAAGGATTAACATTCCTCTGCAACATTCCTGGTCCCAGTACAAATTAGACAATGGAAACCAGTGGCCTGAAAATGGCAATTTTGATCTACACATTCCCAGAGGTCTTGGAAATTTATGAATGGCAATGGCAACTGGTCTGAGGTCTCCTATATCCATGCTTTTTTTCTCCTTTTTTTTTTTTTTTTTTGTAGAGACAGAGTCTCACTTTATGGCCCTTGGTAGAGTGCCATGGCATCACACAGCTCACAACAACCTCCAGCTCCTGGGCTTAAGCAATTCTCTTGCCTTAGCCTCCTGAGTAGCTGGGACTACAGGCGCCCGCCATAGCACCCGGCTATTTTTTTGTTGCAGTTTGGCCGGGCGGGGTTTGAACCCGCCACCCTTGGCATATGGGGCTGGCGCCCTACTCACTGAGCCACAGGCGCCGCCCGCTTTCTTTCTCCTTTAAGGCTGCCCTTCACTCTGCCAAACCTGTACCACGTTCCAAATTCCCCTATTCCTCTTCCTAAAGGACCTAGACTCCCCATGCCCCCAAAGCAATTAGTTAAATTGGCCTTTAAAGTCTGTAACAACAGAGAAGAGGAAGTGGCCAGAAGTAAACAGGCTAAGTACCAGGTGCTTGGCCTCCACCCTCAGGGGCAGAGAAAGAGCTCTGGCCCTAAACCTGAACACCCCATCACTCTTCACAGCCTCCAGGTCCTTGCTACAAGTGTGGCCAACAGGGTCACTGGCCCTCCATTGTCCTAATCCTCGAGCTTCACTCAGACCCTGTTGCTCTGTAGTGTTCAGGGTCACTGGAAGGATGAGTGTCCCTGAGCCAAAGGGCCTGGGGCCACCCCTTGCAAGACAGTGACTGAGCCAGGATTTGAGCTGCCTGAACTCCTGGGACTAGCCCCCGAGGACTGAAGGGACCTGGCTCTCAGGCCCCCACCATTACCATCTCAGTAGCAGAGCCTCGGATTTGTCTTCTGGTTAGTGGGTAAGAGAATCTCCTTTCTCATGAATTTGGGGGCCACATGTATAACTGCCTGATTTTTCAGGGCCACTACTATTCTCTAACATCTCTGTGGCTGGGGTCATGGAATGAATCACCTCTACTTGACTCAAAACCGCACATGTTTCCTCATATTTCCTAGATGCCCCACTCCCCTGCTTGGCTGAAACCCACTATCTATACTCAAAGTCACTTTTACTTTATGCCCATCACTCAAAATCAAGAATCCCATTCAGGTCCCCACACTTCTGTTGCTTTCCTCCAAAGCCTCTCCTCTCTCTGTGCTAATGCCCCTCCCAAAGGCTTTATGTCAGGTTAATCCCAAAATTTGGGACAATGTGACCTCTTCAATCCCTCCACACTATCAGCCCATAACAGTCAACCATTCTGACCCTTCACATCTCCCCAGTCGACTTCAGTATCCCCTTAAAACCCATGCTATAAAGTGTCCACAACCAATTATTAATCGCTTACTAAAATACCACATTCTCCAACCCACCTCCTCCCCAGGCTCTGTCCTATCCTAGCAATTCCCAAACCTGAAGCCTCTTTCATATTAGTCCAAGATCTGTGGACAGTCAGTGAGGCCACTGTGCCAATAACTCCCCTTGTCCCAAAGCCCTACACCCTCCTTTCCACTGTTCCCCCTTCCACCACACACTTTACAGTCCTAGACTTAAAGGATTCCCTTTTCACTATTCCTCTCCACCCTAATTCCTAAGACTCACTTTTCCCTGGACAGACCCAGACACCCAATTAACTCAACAATTAACCTGGGCAGTCCTCCCCCAGGGCTTTAGAGATAGCCTTTTTGGCAAAGCCATACCCTCAGATCACAAAATGTTCAAGCCAAGGTCATCATCTGTTCTCCAATGTGTCAATGACTTACTCCTGTGCAATCCTTCCCTCACTAACTCTGTATTTCATTCTCTATTAAATTGCCCTGGGAATCTGGGCTACTGGGTGTCATCCAAGAAGCTCAATTAGTCAAAACTCAAGTCACTCACCTTGGCATCTCTCTTACCCTTTTCACCCAGAGCCTAACTCTGGAATGGAAAAAACGTACTGCCACCTTACCCCTCTCACCTCTTAAACAGGTTCTCTTGTCCTTTTTGGGGTTGGCTAATTTCTTTCCTCTGTGGATTCCCAACTTTAGCATTTTTAGAAAGCCATTGGAGACCCTGATGAACATCTGCTTCCTGAGCCCTCCCTTTCTCAACTGTTTATGAAACTCGAGCAGGCTCTACTCCGAGCTTCATCCATTTTCCTTCCCATTCCCTCCAAATCCTTTTCCTCTCTCTTGACAGTCATGGGGATTTGCCCTTGGCACACTTACTCAAACCAAAAGACCTGATTTTCTTCCCTTAACATGCTTTTCTCAACAATTTGACAAAGCAATAAAAGGATGTCCTTGTTGACTCCACACTGTACTAGCAGCTTCACTTTCACTCCAGGAAAGCTGCAAATTCACTTTCACGCAGCCCTTCCATGTCTACACCTCCGATTCCCTTCAGGGACTAACACACCATGCAATAATGATCATTTCCTCAGCCCACCTCCAGGTCTTTCATGCCACTCTTCTGGAAAACCCAAACCTGTCCTTGCACCACTTTAAAGCCAGCCACACTTCTGCCATTCCCCAACCCATCCTGGACCACACCACCACACGAGTGGTCAGAAATTCTTTCTCAATTCTTACATCCCTTCTCTGACCTCCAAGACACACTCATTCCATCAGCAACCACTTGGTTCACAGATGGCAGCTCCACCTGCATTTAAAACAGTACCAGAGGCTTGGTGCCCATAGCTCTGTGAGTAGGGCGCCAGCCACATACACCAAAGCTGGCAGGTTCCAGCCCAGGCTGGACCTATTAAACAACAATAAATGCAATAAAAAAATAGCCAGGCATTGTGGCAGGCACCTATAGTCCCAGCTACTCAGAAGGCTGAGGCAAGAGAATCGCTTAAGCCCAGGAGTTTGAGGTTGCTGTGAGCTGTGATGCCACAGCACTCTACCAAGAGTGACATAGTGAGACTCTGTCTCAAAAACAAAACAAAACAAAACAAAACAAAAAACACTAGTACCAGAGCAGGCTGTGCAGTCGTCTCCCTCACAACACTTACTGAGTCCAGCCCCTCACACCCAGGAACCACATCATAGCAGGCTGAGCACCTTGCCCTCATCTGTGCCCTAACATTGGCACAGGGACAAAACATCACCATTTACACAAATTCTAAATACACTTTCCATAACCTTCATTCTCACATACCTCTATGGAAAGAACGTGGAGTCTCTACCACTCAGGCATCCCCTCTTATCAACAAAACCTTATTCTTAAATTACTGCAAGCCATTGCCTTCTCCATCAATGTAGCAGCTTTACACTTCATTGGAACATCAAAAACTCACTTTGGACATTTCCAACATCACCACAAAGCTGATGTGCAAGGCAAGGCCCAAGCCTCTCTTTCCTTTCCCCAAAGGATCTTGCCTCTCCTACAAACCCTGACATGATAATACTCTCCCCAAGCAACTAACCACTTAAAGGGAAAAGGGCCCACCCTGCATGAAGGCTGGTACGTCCTAAATAATAAAATCTTACTTCCTCAACACTCAGCCATTTCCATTTTAACTACTCTAATAACCAAATTCACATTGGACTCTGATCTTTGACCCGCTTTTACGTCTGTTCATGCATCACTCAACTCACTTTAAGGACCTAACTAAAATGACTGCTCCCTACATGGTCTGTTCAAGAACCAGTCCTCAAACTCCCCCTGAAACTCCCAATTACACATCCCCACCAACTCCAAGGACTCATTCCTGGATAAAATTGGCCTCTTCATTTTGCTCACATGCCTCCAGTCAGATGCCAAAAATATCTACCGTGGAAACATTTACAGGGTGGATAGAAGGTTTCCCTTCTTTCCATGAAAAGGCAAAAACTGTCATTCAAGCCCTTCTCAGTGAAATAATCCCTCCTTTTGGTCTCCCCACCACTTTCCAGTCAGATAATCGCCCAGCATTTATTTCCCAATAAAACAAGGGTGTTCATACAGTGGAAATTACATTCATTCTACTGACCACAAGCCTCAGGGAAGGTAGAAAAAAATGAATGGACTCATTAAAACACACCTCACTTGCCTCATGATGGAAACACAACAAAACTGGGCAGACATTCTCCCCATTGCCTTCATGCAGCTATGCATTAGTCCCAGAAAACCCCACTCCCGTAGCCTCTTTGAATTAATGTGTGCCAGGTCACTCATCCTGGGAAACTTTCCATTTCCCCTACTCTTTAGGGGACTACCTCCCTAACCTGGCCTCTATGAGAGTCTCACTGAGGCAGATAGCTGATACTATCTTGTCTAAACCAACTTTCCCCTTCAAAGAGGTCTCCCTCCAGTGAGCCAATTGGCTATATCTCAAAATCCTCCACCCTAAGGCCCTATCCCCAAAATGGGATGGTCCCTTTTAATCCTCCTCACTACTCGCACAGTGGCCAGATTACAGGGTATCAACTCATGGATACATTTTTACAGACATAAGAAAGCACCAGAAGAAGCTACCAAGCAAGAATGGAAATCTACTCTCCTCTCCTCGACTTGCATTCACTGGACCCAAATCATAGAAGAAGAAGAAGAACTTAACCCCAACCATCTCCAAGCTGTAAGTCAAAAACCAGTCTCACAGTTGTGAGAATCATAAATCCATCTCACAGCCTGAGTCTGAGTTGTAAACCAGCATAACAGAACTCTCCTGCCCCCTTCAGAACAGCTATAGCATCTGATCTTCCAATTGCAAAGACATCCTCACATTCCTATGGGTCTTCACCTCCAAGGAGATGTTATTAATTTCTCATGGCAGGATTCACCAGAATCATTTTCTTCCTCACCTTAATACCCCTCTCAATCCCTTTAAAATTCCCAGACATTACACCTCACTATCTGCTCAGCACGATCAATCTCACACAAAGCCTACTAGACCAGTCCTCTTCACCCTTGTCTCACCAATGCTAGATGTGCCTGTCTCTCTCCTCTGATGCATATGCTGCCATTTCAGCTCCAGATCACATCTGGGAAATATCTGCTGTACACTTAGCCTACCACAAAGAGACAGGGGCCACCTCCTCCAACCCAGCAGACACGCTTCTGGGAATCACCCCACCACTGTAGCCAAAGAAGCAATTAAACTGTTCCAAAACTTTTCAGAAAACACCCGCTCCCTCCCTTACAGATCAACTACCATCTCTGCGGCATCCACCATAAACCTTGTCAACCCAGCCCCTTTGCATGATCCACAGGGGCTCTGGTCTTTCCTGGGCACTTTACTCCCAAGCCTCTGCAAACATACCACCAAATCCATCCTCCCAAAAATGCTCAATCCTGGCCAGCCCATTATTCTCTGTCACCTCATGCTAATGGATTGTTTTTACAACCCATTTTCTTCTCAGGAACCCCCCCCCAACTTCATAATGTTCCTCCTTTTTCTTGCCCTAAACAAACCCCCTTCCCCTGGGTACATACTGTCAGCTGCCCTCCACAGACCCATGGGCAGATCTCCCCTTTTATGAGGGGGGCCACTTGCTGGTTCTTTTTTCAGTCTGGGGTAATGAACCAGAATAACATCAGGGAACTCACAGTTTTCTCCACCTTTTTTCATTCCACCTTACCTCATGTTTAACAAAAGAAGATCTAATTTGTACTTGTGGAAACAAAGCACATTCTTGCCTACCCACCAACCCGACAGGCACCTGCACTTTAGGAGATTTGCCTCCTAATTAATCTGTACCTGCTGTAATAAAAACACGTGTCAGGCCCAAAAGACCCCCATGCAAATCCCACTCCTTATTGCTCTGCAGATAGATACCCACAGGAATCGGAACAGGACTGGGAGGGGAGGGTCTTCTCTGCATTTTTTCCATGTATTGTCATAACACCTACAAGAAAGCCTGGAAGAAATATCCCAGACCCTTGTAAAACTGCAAGACCAGATAGATTCCTCCAAAACCATACCCCTCCAAAATGGATGTGATCGAGCCCTCCTCACTGCAGAGAGGGGAGGCTGTGTTGGTTCCTGCATGAGGAATGCTGCTTGTCAGGACACGTCAGAAAGGTCTGCTAACCTCTGAAGACAAAAAGGGAACTCCTGGCAATCTTGGTTTGACTCACAAAGTTGGCTCCCTGGGGTCCTACCTATAAATACCCCTTTAATTCCTTTATTCTTTGTGTCTCCCTAGGTCAGCTCCTTATACCAATTGTAATCCAGCTCATTCGGAACACAGTTCGGAGCTTCACCCAACAACACATCCCCCAGGTCCTTCCTCTAAAGGAGACTCGTTGAAGACAACACCAAAATACCTCCAACCCCTAAACTCCTTTCTGTACCCCTTCCTCTCCAGTAGGAAGCAGTTTTCAGAGATTACAGCACCCTCATTCTTTAAAATAAAAAGTGGGAAAGAAACCCTCAGAACTCTGACAAATGTACAGCTATTTGGGAGACAGAGAAAGAAAGAAAGCCAGAAACCAAATTGCATGATTGCAGCAACCCGTTTCCATACTCCTGTAAATCCTCATGACCCTGACAAGGATCCCTTGAAACAGTGTGAGAGGGGCTGACTTCTGGTCAGACTCCATTCTGCTCTAGTAAAATAAAACCTGTCTTTCATCCCTGGACTGGCCTCCTCTACCCACCGACTCTGGCAGGACTCTATCCCTAAACCTCATGGAAAGTGGAGTTATGCTCTCTTCCTCTCTGTCTCATAGTTGAGGTACCACATTTACCTCAAATGATGAACATGTGCTCTGTGCTTGGGCTAATGGCATTAATAAGTGGGAAGTAAAGTAAATTTAGAGAAGAGAGACCAGCAGGAGCCCAGTCAGGGGGCACTATCCTAGAGATGTGGTCCAGACCCGTGTGGACCCAACCAGGGAGTGAGAAGTGGCCACACACTGTGTCTGATCTGAAGTTCCTGCTGTCAGCTGGGGTGCAGAACATGAGGTGATTAGTCAGGTTTTTTGGTGTGTGCTAGGAACTGTGTGCATGTCTTGGTCAGGGTAGAGAAAGATTAAGGCATCACTGACCTAAAGTTAATTATTACAGACAAAATTCCTAAATAAATGCATAAAAATGGCAATAATTTAATGTTTCAGTCAAAGTACAGAGCATAGGTTCTCATTGAATGAGGCTGGAACCATGTACTACACATGTGAAGATAGACAATTAGTTTTCTTTTCATTCTATTAACAAAAAAAGCCACAGGGATTAAAGATAGAGCAGTCAAAATACAAAAATCTAAAAATATTTAAAAATATGTGTGCCTATACATCCCCTAATTTTTGAGAACAGAATGCACATGGGAATGAATAGTCTCTTCAGCAAATGGTGTTGCTAAGACTAAATATTTACATACAAAAAAATTGAACTTGGACTCATATATTAAATCATACCAAAAAATCAAGTCAGAATGGATTATAGACTTAATGTAAGACATAAGGACATATAACTCCTGGGGAAAAAGCACAGAGGAACGTCACAGACACTGGTATTGGCAGGGATGTCATGGCTACGACACCAACAGAACAGGCACCAACAGCAGAAATAAAGGGGACTGAATCAAACCAAAAGGGTTCTTCACATCCAAAGGAACACCCAACAAAATGGAAAGAAAACCCAAGGAATGGGTGAAAATATTTGCAATCCACACATCCATAAAGGGGTAATATTCAAATGCTTAGGGAAAGCAAACTCATTTGAAAAATGGAGAAAGGAACTGAAGCAACATGTTCCCATGACAAATGGAGAGTTGCTGTGCAGAAGCTTTTTAGTTTGATCAAGTCCCAATAGTGTATTTTTGAAGCAGCTTCAATTGCCCGGGGTATCCTTCTCATAAAAAACTCTCCAAACCCAATTTCTTTAAGGGTTTTCCCTGTACTCTCTTCTAGTATTTTTATAGTTTCATGTCTTAGGTTTAAATCTTTAATCCAGTGAGAGTCTATCTTAGTTAATGGTGAAAGGTGTGGGTCCAGTTTCAGTCTTCTACAGGTTGCCAGCCAGTTCACCCAGCACCATTTGTTAAATACGGAATCTTTTCCCCATTGAATGTTTTTAATTGGCTTGTCAAAGATTAAATAACGGTAAGTAGCTGGATTCATCTCTTGGTTCTCTATTCTGTTCCAGACATCTACTTCTCTGTTTTTGTGCCAGTACCATGCTGTTTTGATCACTATCGATTTGTAGTATATTCTGAGGTCTGGTAGCATGATTCCTCCTGCTTTGTTTTTATTTTTGAGTAATGTCTTGACTATTCAAGGTTTTTTCTGATTCCATATAAAATGAAGTATTGATTTTTCAAGATCTTTAAAGTATGACAGTGGAGGTTTAATGGGGATTGCCTTAAAATTATATATTGCTTTGGGTAGTATGGACATTTTAACAATGTTGATTCTTCCCAACCATGAGCATGGTATATTTTTCCATTTGTTAACATTCTCAGCTATCTCTTTTCTTAGAGTTTCATAGTTCTCTTTATATAGATCTTTCACGTCCTTTGTTAGATAAACTCCCAAGTATTTCATCTTCTTTGGCACTACTGTGAATGGGATAGAGTCCTTAATTGTTTCTTCAACTTGACTATTGTTGGTATATATAAAGGCTACCGATTTATGAATGTTGATTTTGTAACCTGAGACGATGCTGTATTCCTTGATCACTTCTAAGAGTTTTGTAGTAGAGTCCCTATTATTTTCCAGATATACAATCATATCATCTGCGAAGAGCGAAAGTTTGATCTCTTCTGACCCTACGTGAATACCCTTGATTGCCTTTTCTTCCCTAATTACGGTGGCTAAAACTTCCATTACAATGTTAAAAAGCAAAGGAGACAATGGGCAGCCTTGACTGGTTCCAGATCTGAGTGGAAATTATTCCAATTTAACTCCATTCAATATGATATTGGCTGCGGGTTTGCTGTAGAAAAAATGGAGACTTTACATCGTTTGTATTCACCTGGATGGAAGTGGAAGACATTATTCTTAGTAAAGCATCATAAGAATGGAGAAGGATGAATCCTATGTACTCAATTTTGATATGAGGACAATTAATGACAATTAAGGTTATGGGGGGGAAGCAGAAAGAGGGACGATGGAGGGAGGGGGGTGGGGCCTTGGTGTGTGTCACAATTTATAGGGGCAAGACATGATTGCAAGAGGGACTTTACCTAACAATTGCAATCAGTGTAACCTGGCTTATTGTACCCTCAATGAATCCCCAACAATAAAAAAAAAGATTAAAAAAAAAAAAAGAAATGTCCCTTCTATACCAATTTTCTTAAGTCTTCTAATCATGAAGGGATGTTGGATGTTATCAAAAGCTTTTTCTGCATTGATTGAGAGAATCATATGGTCTTTGTTTTTTAATTTGTTTATGTGCTGAATTACACTTCTGCACAGCCAAGAACACAGTAAGTAAAGCAAGCAAACAGCCCTCAGAATGGGAAAAGATATTTGAGGTTATGTCTCCGACAAAGGTTTAATAACCAGAATCCACAGAGAACTCAAACGCATTAGCTAGAGAAGAACAAGGGATCCCATCGCAGGCTGGGCAAGGGACTTGAAGAGAAACTTCTCTGAAGAAGACAGGCGCACGTCCTTCAGACATATGAAAAAATGCTCACGATCTTTAATCATCAGAGAAATGCAAATCAAAACTACTTTGAGATATCATCTAACTCCAGTGACACTAGCCTACATCACAAAATCCCAAGACCAGAGATGTTGGCATGGATGTGGAGAAAAGGGAACACTTTTGCACTGCTGGTGGGAATGCAAATTAATACATTCCTTTTGGAAAGAGATATGGAGAACACTTAGAGATCTAAAAATAGATCTGCCATTCAATCCTGTAATCCTTCTACTGGGCATATACCCAGAAGACCAAAAATCACATCATAACAAAGATATTTGTATCAGAATATTTATTGCAGCCCTATTCATAATTGCTAAGTCATGGAGAAAGCCCAAGTGCCTCTCGATCCATGAAAGGATTAATAAATTGTGGTGTATGTACACCATGGAATATTATGCAGCCTTAAAGAAAGATGGAGACTTTACCTCTTTCATGTTTACATGGATGGAGTTGGAACATATTCTTCTTAGTAAAGTGTCTCAAGAATGGAAGAAAATGTACCCAATGTACTCACCCTTATTATGAAACTAATATAGGACCTTCACATGAAAGCTATAACCCAGTTACAACCTAAGAATAGGGAGGGGGGAAAAAGGGAGAGGAGGGAGGGGGATTAATGGGATTACACCTGCAGTGCATCTTACAAGGGTATATGTGACTCCTAGTAAATGTGGAATGTAAAGGTCTTAGCAGAATAACTAAGAAAATGCCACAAAAGCTATGTTAACTAGTGTGATGAAAATGTGTCAAATGGTCTATGAGCCAAGTGTATGGTGCCCCATGATCATACTAATGTACACAGCTATGATTTAATAAAAAAATAAATAAATAAATAAACAATGGAGATTTGCTAACAGACGCACAAAGCATATGGAACAGCCCTCCTCATCAAGGGGTTGTTGATTTTGCAGATGAAAACCTCTGTGGTGTGGACTCACACCTGGAAGGGGGCTTTTCTTAGAAAGGTAAAGGATAAGTGCTATCAGGGTATGAAGAAAGAGGAATACTGAAAATTCACAGGATGGAAAACAATATGGAGAATCCTCCAATAAAAATAAAGTAGTGTATGATGTGGTAATCCCATTTTGGGGTGGGAAATAAGAAAATAAAATCACCATCTCTAGGAGGTTACCTACGTTTCCATGTCCATTTCAGCATAATTCACAATAGCCAAGATAGGGGAACTATTGAAGCTGCTCCAGCAGATTAATGGGTAAGGAAAATGTGATGTGTGTATAGAATAGAATTTTATCCGAATGGATGGACCTAGAGAACATTATGCAAAGTGCCGTATACCAGTTTATACAGGATAAAGCAGCCTGAGATTTGCGATAAAAACTGTTCTTCCTAAGATATCTTATATAAGCTCTATTAATTTCATGACACTTTTGTAAGCTATGATCTAGTCCATCCCTAAAGAACTGAAGATCCTGGGAATGTAACCATGACAATTCACTGTTTGTGTGAAGAAAAATGGGTGCTCTTCAGAGATTCAAAGGTTTTGTTTGTTTGTTTGTTTGTTTTTAAACAGAGCTTTATGTTTCCAGGCTCCAGTGTTCCTCATTTCTCAGCCTTCTGGGTACCTGAACAGCAGGCAAGAGCCCTCACACTAGATTTTGGTTTTAAAATTAGAAGCTAAATTGGGACGAGGAAAGGGTTGCTTAAACATTTCCCATTAAAACTCATGAAATACACATGCTTAATGAGAGGACAGAGCAGAGCATGGTCGTGGTGGAGATGGACAGGTAGTGAAACTTCCAGGCATTATTCTGTTAAAACTTTGGCTACCTTTGTCCAAACACTCCTATAATAAGCAGATGTCTTTCTTCTTTAGCCTTCTAGAAAGCCAATCAATGACATGCCTTGAGCAGCTCAAAATACTACCCTGTCTCCCCAAAAATAAGACAGTGTCTTATATTAAGGTGTGCTCCCAAAGATGTGCTAGGTTTTATTTTCAGGGGACGTCTTATCTTTCCTGTGAGTAGGTCTTATATCGGAGGATGTCTTATTTTCAGGGAAACAGGGTATCATCATCCCCTTTCTCCTCCTCTGGCCTGCTTTTGCTGGGAGTGGGCCACAGCTCAAAATACTATCATCATCCCCTTTCTCCTCAGCTGGTCTGCTTTTGCTGGGCTCCTGTGTACTTGACTGTGCTCCTTTGTCTTAGTAGCCATCAGTTTGCTTGGGAAGCCATGTTTCATAGTGTGTTGCACTTCCTTGAAGAAATGCTTCAGGATCTTGATCCATCTGTTGTTTCAAATTTCCCTTGAAAGCTCCGCTCTTGTCTGTAGCTGATCTGGGTGCAGTGGTTTTGGCAACCATCAAGTGGAAAGGTTGCTCATCTTTAATTTTCCAGTCAGAATTGTGAAAGCTGAATGAGTTGAGGTCCTTGTGATGGTAGATATTATTTCTACAGTCGATCATCAGTCCTCTTCAAGAAGAGCATGAGGTTAATTTCTCCTTGATGTGGATGGTCTGCTCAGGCAAGTTGCGTGTTCAATGTAGTTTCATTCCTTCTTAAAGCAACTGCTTTTTAGGGGACATTGTCAACATCTGGAAAAGTTCAGAGGGCCTCAGCCTCTGGTTTGCTATTATGGACCTGACAAACATGCTTATTCTGCATGAACTTTAGAGGAAGATCGGACACAGATCACCTTCACATTTGAAGGCCAGGGATACATACCTCAAGAACTTTTGAGAGGCTACCTCAACAATTGTCACTTGCTCATGGTCTGTGTCACAGGGTCTAGCTTCACTCCCACTGCCACCTGACACCCACCTGTAGAACTATAGAGGACGTCCTTCTGGCCAATAGCCCCTAGAGGAAGTTGCAAGTTGTACAAGGCAACCTCTCCTTGTCCAGAAGGTTGCCTAATATGTGAGTCATCCTCTCCTCAGCTAAACACTATTAAATTTAATGTGTCTAAGGTTTTTCTTTAAAGACACTCTTGAGAAGATAAACTAGTAAAGGTTTAGCTATGTAGGGATGTAGTCTGTTCATGGGACAGGCTGTGAGACCATCCTGGGTAAAGGAGAGCATTATATCATAAGCACAGCATTTCCTAACAAGGAGAACATTCTGAAATGGGCAGAGAATTCTGTAATAGAGAGAGCATTTTGCAATAGGCAGAGTTTTATGTAATAGGCAGAGCATTCTGTAATAGGCAGTGCATTCTGAAATAAGCAGAGTTTTCTGTAATAGGCAGAGCATTCTGTAATAGTGAGTACATTCTGAAATAAGCAGAGTTTTCTGTAATAGGGAAAACATTCTGTAATAGGCATAGTATTCTGTAATACGGACAACATTATGTAATAGGGAGAACATTTTATAATAGGCAGAGCTTTCTGTAATAGGCAGAGCATTCTGTAATAGAGCATTCTATAATAGGGAGAACATCTGTAATAGGCACAGAATTCTGTAATAGGCAGAGATTTCTGTAATAGAGCATTCTGTAATAGGCAGAGCATTCTGTAATATGGAGAGCATTCCATAATAGGGAGAACATTCTGTAATAGGGAGAGCATTTTATAATAGAGCTTTCTGCAATAGGTAGAGCATTCTGTAATAGGGATAACATTCTGTAATAGGAAGAGCATTTTGTAATAGAGATTTCTATAATAGAGCATTCTGTGATAGGGAGAGCATTCTATAATATGGAGAACATTCTGTAATAGGCAAAGCATTCTGCAACAGGCAGAGCATTCAATAACAGGGTTAGAATTATCTCATAGGAAGAGCATTCTGTAACAGGTAGAGAATTTTGTAATAGGCAGAGCATTCTGTAATAGGCAGAGCATTCTGTAATAGGGAGAGTAAAGTATTCTCCCTATTACAATACCCTCTTCTAATACAAAGGCCTCCCCACTTCTTATTGCAAATAGGCTTTTTGAATAGTTTATTTCCTCTTACCTAAGTCCAGTTATTTTTTTAAAATTTATTAAATTTGAGTTCCTTGAGCTTCAGAGAAAGCTGTGCTGTGAAAGAAATGAAATATATTACCTAGATAATATATAGGTTTTATACATTTTTTTTTTTATACAGAGTCTCATTCTGTCACCCTGAGTAGAGTACCAAGGTGTCATCATAGCTCACAGCAACCTCAAACTCTTGGGCTCAAGCAATCATCCTCTTCAGCCTCCCGAGTAGCTGGGACTACAGGAGCCCATCACAACACCAAGCTAGTTTTTCTAGTTTTGATAGATACAGCGTCTCAGTCTTTCTCAGGCTGCTCTTGTATTCCTGAGCTCAGGTCATCTACCAGCCTTGGCTTTGAACAGTGGTAGGATTACAGGCATGTGTAATCCTGTGCCCAGTCTATAGATTTCACAATTAATGAACTGTATATAGAAAGCCTTTTTGAAAATACCTAAATTCTCAAAAGGAATTCTAATATTTTTCTTTTTTAAGAATTTTAGCTGGCAAAAGTTCTATGCTAAATGTCTCAAGCAGTCAATATTTTTGGCTTGAAATGTTAATTATGACATTTTGAATGTTAGAAATCAAACCTGAATTAAAATGACATAACATCATGTATCATAGCAGTAAGTTGAAATTTTGAAAGAGATTTCAGAAGTCTAATTATTCTTAAATGATTATGCTGTGCTTATTTTTTATGTTTTATGCCTCCTATTTCACTCTTGTCAGATACTAGGTTCTGAGTATTTTTATTTCCCCTGAGACCAGAGGCAGACCCCCAGGATGCAGGTCTCAGGCCACTGAAAATGGCCACATGGGATAAATGCATCCAACACCTGCTCCCACGGCTGCCTGAGATCTCAGTCTGTGCCCCTTGCTCACATTGGTGACTGGTCCACCCATCCTTCCTCTGCCTTTACTCCTGAGTGTACTGTGGCATCGAGTTAGGTTCTCCCCCAAATATGACCACAGAGACTACTGTTCCTCTGTCACTCTTAATTTGCTGAATTTTGAGAGCAGAAGAGACCCTGTTCTCCTGATGGCACCGAATTCATAAGCAACTGCCAAGAGTCTTTGATGATCATGTTAAAAAGTGAAATCGAGACAGACAGCAGTGACTTTTCAGTCGCAGCCTAGGCAAGTGGCTGGTTACCTACTGACTGCAAAAATTTTCTGGAGATAAACTGCCTTTCCCAGAGTGCCTGCCAAATACACCCACACCCTTCTCTGTGTTTTTACATCCAAATCTCTTTTGCATGTAATCCAGACAAGGCAAACATCTGCAGCATTTTGCATTTTCATATCTTGATTTTCTTTTAAAGTCTGATTTAGATGTTCAGTTCAACTTTATTGTATTTGTAAAAGAGTCATGACATTCCTCTAATAAGAATGGTCACACGCTGCATTTCGTTGGTCTCTCAAATCATGCTAAGGACAACCTTGAGCTCCTGCCTCTTAGTGTAGGGTATTGACGGTTCGCATTTATTCTTTTTATTTTTTCATTAAATCATAGCTGTGTACATTAATGCAATTAGAGGGTACATTGTGCTGGTTTTATATACAATTTGAAATACTTTCAACAAACTAGTTAACATAGCCTTCTCTGCATTTTCTTAGTTATTGTGTTAAGACATTTATATGCTACATTTAGTAGATTTCACATGTACCCTGGTAAAATGTACCGTAGGTCTGGTCCACCAATTACCCTCCCTCCACGAACCTCCCCCCTCCCGTTCTCTCCCCTTCCTCTTTCCCCTTCATCTTGGGCTGTAGTTGGGTTGCAGCATTCATATGGAAGTGTGGATGCTTATAAATTGGTTTCATAGTAGGGCTGAGTACATTGGATACTTTTTCTTCCATTCTTGAGATACTTTGCTAAGAATATGTTCCAGCTCCATCCATGAAAACATAAAAGAAGTAAAGTTTCCATCTTTTTTAAGGCTGCATAAAATTCCATGGTGTAAATTTACCACAATTTATTGATCCATTCATGGTTCAATGGGCACTTGGGTTTCTTCCATGACTTAGCAATTATGAATTGGGCTGTAGTAACCATTCTGGTGCAAATATCTTTGTTATAAAGTGATTTTTTTGTCTTCTGAATATATACCTAGTAGAGGAATTGCAGGATGGAGTGGCAGGTCTATTTTTAGATCCCTATGTGATCTCCAACATCTTTCCAAAAGGAAGGTATTAGTTTGCACTCCTACCAGCAGTGCAAAAGTGTTCCCTTTTCTCCACATCCATGCCAACATTTATGGTTTGGGGATTTTGTGATGTGGGCTAATCTTACTGGAGTTAGATGACATCTCAAAGTGGTTTTGATTTGCATTTCTCTGATGATTAAGGATGATGAGCATTTTTTCATATGTCTGTAGGCTGCGTGCCTCTCTTCTTCAGAGAAGTTTCTATTCAAGTCCCTTGCCCTCATTGAGGTGGGATCACTTGTTCTTTTTTGCTAATACATTTGCATTCTCTGTGGATCATGCTTATTATACCTTTATCGGAGACATAACCTGCAAATATCTTCTCCCATTCTGCTTGCTTTACTTACTGTGTTCTTGGCAGTGCAGAAGCTTTTTAGATTGATCAGATCCCAGTCATGTATTGTTGGTGTTGCTTCAATTGCCCAAATTGTCCTCCCCATAAAATATTCTCCCAGGCTGATTTCTTCAAGTGTTTTCCCTACACTTTCTTCTGATATTTTTATAGTTTAAAGTCTTAAGTTTAAATCTTTTATCCAATGAGAGTCCATCTTTGTTAAAGGTGAAAGGTATGGGTACAGTTTCAGTCTTCTACAGGTCACCAGCCAGTTCACCCAGCACCATTTGTTGAATAGGGAGTTTTTTCCCCAATGAATGTTTTTGATTGGCTTATCAAAGATCAAATGATGGTAAGTAGCTGCGTTCATCTCTTAGTTCTCAATTCTGTTCGATATATCTGCCTGTCTGTTTTTGTTCCAGTACCATGCTGTTTAATTACTATTGATTTATAGTATCCTCTGAGGTCTGGTAGTGTGATTCCTCCTGATTTATTTTTATTTCTGAGTAATGTCTTGGCTAATTGAGGTTTTTTTTCTGATTCCATATAAAATAAAGTATTGTTTTTTCAAGGTCTTTAAAGTGTGACAGTGGTGCTTTAATAGGAATTGCATTAAAATTCTATATTGCTTTGGGTAGTATGGACATTTTAACAATGTTGATTCTTCCCAGTCATGAACATGGTATGTTTTTCCATTTGTTAACATCTTCAGCTATTTCTTTTCTTAGGGTTTTATAGTTCTCTCTCTCTCTTTTTTTTTTTTTATTGTTGGGGATTCATTGAGGGTACAATAAGCCAGGTTACACTGATTGCAATTGTTAGGTAAAGTCCCTCTTGCAATCATATCTTGCCCCCATAAAGTGTGACACACACCAAGGCCCCACCACCCTTCCTCCGTCCCTCTTTCTGCTTTTCCTCCCCCCCATAACCTTATTTGTCATTAATTGTCCTCATATCAAATTTTTTTTAATTTTGTTTGAGTTTTGGTGTTTTTATTTGAACAAGCATAGTAAATATATTCTTGCAATGATATCATTGGAAATTACAAATTCTTTTTTTTTTTGTAGAGACAGAGTCTCACTGTACCGCTCTTGGGTAGAGTGCCGTGGTGTCACACGGCTCACAGCAACCTCTAACTCTTGGGCTTACCTGATTTTCTTGCCTCAGCCTCCCGAGCAGCTGGGACTACAGGCGCCGGCCACAACGCCCGGCTATTTTTTTGTTGCAGTTTGGCCAGGGCTGGGTTTGAACCCGCCAACCTCGGCATATGGGGCCGGTGCCCTACTCACTGAGCCACAGGCGCTGCCCAATTACAAATTCTTTTTATAATTTCCTTTTTTTAGATTTCAGAATATTACATAGGTACATGTGGATGTTAGTTCTTTACTCCAACTTAACATCCCTGAAATGGTCAGAACAGGACACAGGCACGTTAAGGCTGGGTTCTCATCTCCCTTGCTATGAAGGGCCCAAATGAGGCCTTGGGGATGAGGCGTTGAAACCTGCATAAACATTGCGAGTTAGTACGTAAAGTAACTGCAAATTAGATGAGGTAAACAGAAAGACCACACAACCTGTTGGGAACTTTTATAAGGTGCAGTAGATACAAAAGCCAAAGGATGACAAAGGAATAAAAATAAAGTTCTTCTAAGAGATTTCCCTACACGTGGCAATGTGATTGCATTAGAAGGAGACCAAAGGTCAGGGGGTTTTGTTTATGTGCTTCTTAGTTTACACATTTTTTTTTGAAATTTTCTCTATACATATACATGTGTTTATTTGGTTTCCACTTTTGGGCTTCACAAAATTAAAAAGGCTTAAATTTAATAACAATAACAATGTTTAAGATAAGGACTAAAATCAAAAACCTCATAAAGAATGAATGAAGATTAATACATTCAGTAACATTCACATTGTCAGATAAGAGTATGTCTATCATAGAATGCTTTGAATCTGAGGTTCAGTACTGAGTCATTGGTTAACTTCTTTCTTTTTTCCAAAGTCTCAAAAAAAAGACAACTAATATTTATAAATAAAAATAGAAGATAATTTCAAAAAACAGATCATGCCAAATCTTATAGACAATAGAAAAAGAATACTTCAAAACCATTCTATTTATCTGGACATACCTGATATTAAAATTGGAAAAAATATATTATTATAAAGGGAAATTACAAACATCTTTCACTTATAAATGAGGATGTAATATCCTAAACAACATATTAACAAGTTGAATTAAAAATTAATGTTCAGGTAATGTACTTTGGTCAAAACCAAATCAAATTTATGTGAGAATTAGTCACTATTCTCTTTTTTTGTTTGTTTGTTTTCTTAATTTGCTTTTTAACAAAATCTTTACAGAAATTTGAATTTGTTCACGTATGCTAAGCAATAAGCAGAAACACCTAGAAAATTATACGAAGCGATAATTATGACAGCAAAGTTTATAAGACAGGAAGTGGTGGATCCAGAGTTCAGAACACAAGTGCAGGGATTAGGGGTCTGTAACACAGAGTGAGGAGGGCTGCTGGTGACGATAATGGTAACAACAGCAATGATAAAGGCAGCAGAAATAGCTCTGAAGGTTTTGTGAGCATTAAACTGGTATCTCTGTAATTTAGTAAACAAAGTGTCAGAGACACCCAACTTGATGACTTTTACTGTCCTTGTGAACAAAGAGGTGAGTTGACTCAATGAGAACAAAAAGGAAAATGAAAATTTACAAAGATTGTAAGAGCAGAGAGCCTTAGAGTAGAAGCTCATAGAAATGGAGATACAGGTGATTCAAGACAATTACTGCAAAGTATGGAGGATCTAGTCAGGAGTGAGGAACACTGCTCTGTCATCACATCAGTACAGCTATGTGGGGACAGCAGATACGTGAGATGCAGAAGACCTGGGCTTCAGTATTAAATGTGCTGACGGGCAGAGAGCTGGGACTCTTCCAAGTCAGCTAAGTGACTACGTGTGGCACCAAACAAGGGGGGGCCTTGATATCCAACAGGCCTCCTTTCAGGTCCTGGCTCTGTCACTTAGTATTTGGGTGCCTTTACAACTCACATAAACTGAATTTTAATGTCTTAATCTGTTAACTAATGACGGCGACAGTAACTACAGAATAAAGGCAATACTCATGAAGCACTCCAAGCTCCCAGTGGACTGTTTGTGACAAGCACTGGGTGTTGCCCTTCCTGTGATCCTCCAACACCACCTCCTGGCCATTTTCACAATCACACAATCAGTATCTGCTAGGGACTGAATGAAGAACTGAATTAAGTTGTCTCTAAGGAATGTTCTAGACCCAAAATTAATTTAGTTCACACAAACCCTAGATATATATCACTTAAAACAGAGAGAAAGCTAGGGAAATGATAAAGAACGTATTGTACCCCACAAACATATTAGCTGTTTATGCTTTGGCACTGAAGAGCAAGTATTTTAACTAATTATGTGTCTGGAACCATATCTTGGATTAAAGGCTTAACTTAATGTAATTTATATCCTGTTTTTAACATAAACCTTTTTATCACATGCAAAACCCCTCTAACTTGAATGACGCGCCATAGTCTATGGTAATTATTTATAAGTATCCGGAAACTCCATTCAGTGGTTTTTGTATCTTGTATGCTACAGTTTTATCTGTGTAAATAAATGAAGTGTTTCCATTTGAGAATGTCTGAGAATGAACTGTGTACCACTGCCAGGGCCGGACGCTGATGTCAGTAGTGTCAGTGTGGTAGAAAAGGTTGTGTCATGCCTCGTTCAGGCCCCAGAAAAGTTCTTTAAAACATGTGTGCATATTTGGTGCTTTTAACCAACATGAAACTTCATAAGATGAAACTGGATAAGGCTCCATCCTACAGCTCTGTGATTTTTCCACCATTAATATAATTCTTAAATTTTCTTGATAGCAAATTTCAAATAGATTTATTAATTAGGGTAATGCATCTACTATCACATCTCTTTAAATTTCAGTGACTTCACATAACAAAAGTTTATTTGGTCTTGCATTTTCATTTCATGTAATAGGCAAATGAGTCTACTTCTTGGATGATCTTTCACAGGATGATTCAGTAACGGATTTCTTTTTATCTTGTGGCTAACCCATCACCTAGGGCACTGGAATGAAGGAGGATGCAGTCATTCCCATTTCTTAACCTTCTGGACTCAGAAGTGACAAACATTCCTTCCGTTCTGGTGCGACAGGTAAGAACGAGCCTTATGATACGACAAAGATGGAAGGGACGGGAGCTCGTGTTCTATGACTAGACTTGGCTGTCTTTGCCCAAATATGAGTATTAGAGAGTACAAATTATATATTCAAAATCATAATGTGAACACAGAAATAAATAAGAAGGAAATGTGAATAAGAGATAGGCCCAATATTAAAAATCTTCTATTGTAAAGAAATCTAAAAGAAATAAGTAAAATAAATCGGTAATCTGGGAAACAAAAGATTATTCAAGCTGAAATATGGATGCACAAGACTCTAAACTTCCTAATTATTTATCAACATTAGTCAGCTACAAAAAATATGCTTTCAATAAGTTTTAAAAATTCATATACTCCAGCCCTTCAATGTCCATTACCCAGAAGTACTGCTGTCTCTCTGCCAACCCTTGGCTGGCAGGAGGCTCAGCTATAATTCATCTAAAATGATGGATTCTTCCTGTGAACTAGACAAATCCTGCAAAAATGTCTCTCTATCCATCTCTTGAAGACTTGAAGGTAGACAAAGTAATTCAGGCTCAGACTGCCTTTTCTGCAAATCCTGCCAACCCAGCGATTTTGTCAGAAGCTTCTGCTCCTGTCTCTCAAGATGGAAATCTCTATCCTAAACTGTATCCAGAGCTCTCTCAGTACATGGGCCTGAGTTTAAATGAAGAAGAAATACGTGCAAATATGGTCCTGGTCCCTGGAGCACCAGTTCAGGGGCAGTTGGTAGCAAGGCCTTCTAGTATGAACTATATGGTTGCTCCTGTAACTGGTAATGATGTTGGAATTCGTAGAGCAGAAATTAAGCAAGGGATTCGTGAAGTCATTTTGTGTAAGGATCAAGATGGAAAAATTGGACTTAGGCTTAAATCGATAGATAATGATATATTTGTTCAGCTGGTCCAGGCTAATTCTCCAGCCTCTTTGGTTGGTCTGAGATTTGGGGACCAAGTACTCCAGATCAATGGTGAAAACTGTGCTGGCTGGAGCTCTGATAAAGCACACAAGGTGCTCAAACAGGCTTTTGGAGAGAAGATTACTATGACCATTCGTGACAGGCCCTTTGAACGGACAATCACCATGCACAAGGATAGCAGTGGACATGTTGGCTTTATCTTTAAAAATGGAAGAATAACATCCATCGTCAAAGATAGTTCTGCAGCCAGAAATGGTCTTCTCACAGAGCACAACATCTGTGAAATCAATGGGCAGAATGTCATTGGATTGAAGGACTCTCAAATTGCAGACATACTGTCAACAGCCGGAACTGTAGTTACCATTACAATCATGCCTGCTTTTATCTTTGAACATATCATTAAACGGATGGCGCCAAGCATTATGAAAAGCCTGATGGACCACACCATTCCTGAAGTTTAAAAGTCATGGTAAAACAAAAATGTAGCTGACCTTTTCCAGTTTCCTTCTTTTGCAACTTCTGTATTATGCACATGAAGCTTTCCCAGAGCCAGCGAGCACATGCTGCATGAGGACCTTCCGTTTCACAGGGCGGCTGGAAATCCGACCATCTCATCTGATAACTGTTCAGATTTCAAGATAGTTGTAGCCTTATCCTGGTTTTACAGATGTGAAACTTTCAAGAAATTTACTGACTTTCCTAGCATAGTTTCTCTACTGGAAAAACCTGATGCTTTTACAAGCCATTGTGGTTAGGATGACTGATACAGGCTTAGCTTTGTGTGCGAAACAGTTGCCTTCTCCTACGTCATGAGTAGTGCTGTTCATGTTACTTTAGTTCTATGGTATATTTGCATTTTTAACATGTAATCAAGTACATTTAGAATGATTGCCTTTGATAGTGTTTTTTTTTTAGTTCTGTTTATAAGTGTGTGTAAAATACCAATTAAGAACATTGGTTTCATTCCATATAAGCATTATACAGGTGTGTGTAGATTGAAAGAGATTGTGATGAGTGTCATTAAATTTTAACTACCTTCACTTACTACGCCTTAACTATGTTGAGCATCTAGACTAAAAGCCAAAATGTAATTATTGCTGCCTTTCTAAAACCTACCATGTAGTTCTGTCTTAACCGAAATGTACACTAACCCAGACCGTGGAATGGTATTTACTGAGCTGTATTTACTGTAGCACAGCTGCTTAGTTGCATTTGCGATTTTCTAGTCAATGCATAACGGAAACAAAGATTCTTTCTTATAAAAGTTGCCAGTATCAATTTCTGAGAAATGAATTGCTATATATTTAATGTAAAAATTCTTAAACAGGATGAACTTCTGAGTCCTTTTTTTCATTTGTAGATTAAGTGGGATAGTACTTAATTTTGGCATTGAATCTTAACATTATGTAATCTAGCTACTTTGGGATGGTCTTAGAATGTTTTCCTGGTCATCTGCTCCATTTCCTGTCTCCTCCCTGTAAACAAAATGGCAGTGTGACACTTTATTCTGATTGTTTTCTTCTTTTCGGTTTATGTCTATTCTATTTTAATTAAATATGTATAAGTAAAAAAAAATAAAATAAAATGATGGATTCTTTAATAAAAATTCAGCAACAGAAAGCTTGACTTTAATATTTAAAATATCACAATTAAAATAAATTCATTAAATGAACTCACAGCAATAGTCATTCCAGCTGATCACTGGGAAGTCACAGTATTAAGAATGATAATATCAAATTCTCTAAAATTCTAAGAATTATAATTGATTATCTGGAAAAATAAGTATTTGGAATGAGAAATACTCATTTAATAATGAAGAGATTATCAAAAATGGAACCACATAAATACTAATTAGGTTCACCATAGCACCTGTCCATTAAATATTAACTACTTCACATTAACAAATCTAAATAACAGTGAGAGCAAATAAATTCTGCCCACTTTGTTATAGCTTGAAGATCTAGTACTTCTTTCCCATTGTTGAGCCTCTTTTTATTAAATCCCCCTATTTTAAGTTAAAACTATCCTCATCTGAAAATACTGTGTAGCTCCAAAAAATGTTATTGACACAGTCAAATTATTTTAGTTCCCCAATGTTTGTTACCACGATTCCCCACGTTACAACTTAGAGATAATGGCCAGAGTCAAGCCACCACCACCACCTCCATTATTAAAGACACACAAATACATATACTGAAGAGGGAAAATATGACTTTTTCCGTATCAATTTCAAATCAAGAATAAACCATAACAACTGAAAACTCAAAACTACTAAATAGTATTCTTTACCTAGAAGAGTGGGATAAAACAAGCACCAGCACATAGCGTTAACAGGGGAGAAACTGACGCACTCTCCTCTGAGGATGTCTGGCCATATCTATAAATGGCAGTCAGTGTGCAATAGGCATGTGAGTTGTATATGATTTCATAACGCTCCAGGCTCAAAACTAGCATGAGTTAAATACAACTCACTTGGCAGTTAATGTGTTAGGTCTCTAATAATCTTTAGGCCACCTGAGATACAGAGATTTCCTTGCTATTTCTCTTTAAGCATCTCCACACATTTTCCCCCAACAAACTTGGCCCAATGTCCCCGTCCCCCACCCGTACTTTTACTTGGAGTCATCTTAAATTACATCTCCTGTTTTCATGACAGGAGTCAAATAATCAACTGCAGCTCAACAATTTAAACATCAGCTTTTAAATATACAAATAATTGTAATATTTGCAGGTTTAAAAGGGGGTTCTAATGTACTATGAGCACAAAGACACAGGAGTATTTAATCCCACCTTGGGGTGGGAGATCAGTGAGGCAAAGTTGAATGGAGATTTCTCAATAATTAATGCTCATTGAATGCTTATATTGTGAAAACTGCTTGAGACAAGTTAAGTCTTTAATTCTCACAAAAACAGAGGAAGATAGAGAGTATAATTATCACCTTGATCTCATAAACAAGAATACAGAGTCTAGGAGACTTTAATTTGCTCAAAGTCACGGTGGAGATAACAGAGAGGAAGCCAGACTCCAAAACGAGTCAGTCTAGCTCCAAGTTAAATACCATTAACCAGTATGCTAAATGCTTGATCAGAAATGGAGTCTTTGCCATAGAATAAAAGAATGGGAGGACATTTCTGCAGGAAAACACACAGACATAACCAATGTCCATGATTATAAAATATACAACACGTGTAGGAAAGAAACAATAATTATATCCAAACCTACTGCAAGGCCTAGAATGAATGAGGTACTGTTCTAACTGTTTTACTTAATATTAACTCATTAATATTTAAAAAACCAGCACACTAAGTGCCTTTTCTATAATGTCTACTTTACAGTGGAAAATCTGGAGCACAGAGAATTTAATTAACCTGTCCAAGATCACACAGCTAAGCCAAGGGGGAGAGCCTGGGAAGTCAGTCACTCTGGCTCTAGCTTCTGGGGGTCCGAAACACATTCTGTGCATTCTAGAGACAAGTTTCCTGCTGGAATGGGGCTGCCGTGTCCAAGGAAGACAGCTGCAGAGGAAGCTGGGATGCCGCCTGGCCCACGTTGTAAAAGGATATGGTGGGAATCTGGGTCTGAGACAATGTGTCCCCGTTGCTTAGGTGGAGAGGAAACACCCCAGTAACGACAAAGCATGCTGTGCCCTGCAAAGCTGAAGTCAACACTGGGACTGACTTTTATACTCGTTGTTGTTTTTGTCATGCATAACACCTGATGCAAAGCCAACCAAGTCATATGGACTGATCAAATTAATTCAATTTTCTGCTCATGAGCAGTTCTCTACTATACCCCCATGAGGGTGATAACAGACAAACAGCAAAACCTAAGAATTGTAGGTTTAGCAAACAAGAATGTGCGTTAAAATATACTGAAACACTGTAGATTATGTGATAGTCAGGTATTTTTGTAAAGAAATACAGGTTTGATATAAAACAAAATGAACCATTCCACAATGCTTAGAAGAATAGCTCATTTATGTAACAGGCATTATAAATGTTATAGTATAAAGACGGTACAACATAATAAGATAACACAGTGTAGAACCACAATGGCCATGGTCAATGTTCCCATCTGGTAACAAATAAAGTAAATTCTCTGATTCTCAGCATTTACCATTGGTACAATTAGGGTGACTGCCCCCACCTGACCTCTAGCACTGTTGTGAGGCTGAAGGAATCGCGTGTATGTGCATGCGTTCACATCGACACAAGTTCCAGAAATGAAATAAACACTAAGGAGTTTAGTTATTATCTGTATTTTCAGGAGAGGAAGCAAACAGTGTTAACACTATTTTACAATCCAAAATACTACGGTCCTTTTTAATGTAATTAATTTAAAAAAAAAAAACGATTGAGAAACCTCATTATCCTAACTAAAAACTGTATGGACTTACACAGATTCATAAATGTGTGTTCATAAACATAATTAAAAATTCATAATTATAAAAGAGAATGTATCTGTACGAAAGAGACATGATTTCAAATCTCAATCTGCCCCTTATCTCTCTCATCTATCATCACCTTTCTATCTAATCTCAGCAGAACAGCCAGAAGGTCTGAGCTTCCATTTCTACTTTAATGAAATGGGCATAACACTTCGTATAAAGCAGCAGAGTTGTTGTCGAAGCTAAACCAGTGTAAGCAACGTAGTAAAGAGCTTGCATATGTTAAGTGTGAATCAGATACTGGATTTCATTTTCTCTGAAGACACTACCAAAACATTTACATTCTACAGGCATTAAATCTTTCATAAGTATAAAAGCATTGCCTTAAAATAATTTTGATAAGTTCATTTTAGTTCAACCAACATTTGAGGGACTCTAACTTAGGCCCTGTGATTGAGTCTCCTCATCTTAAATATTTCAACATTAGAACAACAGAAACACAAGTACCACAGTCATGCAATTAATAACCACATAAACAAATATAGGTAAATATAATTTCTTAAATATAGTCCTTATAAACCAGGAACTCAAGAGTACATAATTAAAATAGAGGAGTTTCAGGAATGAATTTCTTTGGATATATATTTCTGATAAGTAACACTGAAATTAGTTTCATCATTTTCTAATGCTTTCTGAGGAGGGAAAAGCCATTTCCTTATTGATTTTTTTTCATTCTTATGTGTAAATGAAGTAGAAATTAACATGGTTAGTTTTGTCCTACAACACTTTCTTCAACCTTACTATATCTTATTATGCTGAACCTTTTCCTTTAATATCAGCAGCGATGACTGTGGCCAGAAACACTGATCTAGAAATAGTGTTAATTATCTGCAGCTGCACGGGCAGCAAGGGCACAGAAAACACTGGGCTTCTCGCTCACAATATGCAACAACAATGAAAGAAAGACCCCTCCATCATCAGCAACTGTAGATCTATTTCCCAGGTAACAATATAAAAAACGGATCATATTCAAAGCCTGGAAAACCCCTCATATGTTCTGTATTAAACCATGCAAAAATTAGTTATGTTACCATATTGGAAAACTGCTACAGTTAATGTTCTTTCTCATTGTTCATAAAATTAGTTGGTAACGATAATGGTAACAAAATTAGCAAAAGAACTCAAGTATCACGCTGGTTTGAGGCCAGTTCTTCGCAGAGGAAAAAGCCATGATTCCACAATATCCAAACATAACATTTATGACAATTACTATTTGGTACTATTTGGATGGTACCCCACCCTCTACATTGGCAGTGGGCCTCACAGTTCGTGCCCATGAGGGGCCACACTAGTTCTCTGATTTCAGAAAACAATTGTGTAATTTAAAGCACTAAGGAAGGAGACAAATACGAATCATTTCAACAAATCCAAGCCAAGGGCCTACAAGTTTCTTAAAACAATTATTACAGACCGCAAATGAATGCATATTTTTAGACTTTCCTTTTCTTTATATTCTGGAAACCATGCATTCGTTCATTCTTGCATTAAGTTTATTTTAAAATATTTGTTGACTGACTTTCCTGGCCCTTCCTATGCACTCCCAACAAATACACACAAGGCACACAGAAGAAGACATTTAGATTCAGTATATGTACAGCAATCATTTCACCTGGCCAAACTCTTTCTCAAAATTTTCTTCCCTAAATGTTCTGCAAATGGCTGTTATACTGAACTCAAATGGTAAGATCTGAGTAGGAAGTAGGGGATGAGATGGGGACCTTACTTCGTGGAACGTCTGAGGAAGATTAAAGTCAGACAAGTGCAGTGAGTATCATGAGATGAGAAGTTCAAGGTTGTAAGGTAATGGAGAAACGGCTATGCTGTCTAGTTTGGGGAGAGGAACTCGGAAAGGCCTTTTTCATAAACAGGACTCCCCCTGAGGAATCAGCATGTTCTACTTCCTTCCTCTTTTATGAAATCAAGGAAGAAAAATAAGTTGTCCCTTTCAATGGAAAAACTGTAGCAATTTCTAATCTAAATTGTGTTTAAGTGGCCAATATTGATTAATTAAACCCTCTTTCTCTGCTTTTTTTTTTACCACAAATCCAAAATACATACACAATCCTTAAATCTAAGAACTACATTAATTATATTAGTAATCTTTATTGATCAAACTGCTTGGCAAAGTTCTTTTTTCCCTAAGTGTTTTATAAACATTCACTACATACTGACATCCTCAAGGCAATTCAAGCACATCAAATATTAATCTTAAAATCAATTCATTGGAAACTATTTATTTATTGAATATAGAGTAGATTGGGTACATATTTTAAAATAGACTCTATCAGAAAAAGGATAAGACTAAATACTATTTACATAAAACACTGAAATCTACCCACAAAAGCATAAATAGTCTATCTCACCACCCCAGCAAAGGCAAAGCTATCAGAGGTTCTTTGTTCAAGATGCTTCAATAGTATATATTAAGGAACATTGAGTTATTGATTTTTAATAGTTTTTATCATGTAAAGGAAAGTTTTTGTGGTCTTTTTTCCCTCCAGGATTTGTAGCTAAGTTTTTGTTTAATGGTAAATCAGAGAAGAAACAGGGAGATAGAAGGTATTAAATGTGTGTTGATAGAAATCCTTCCCAGCGTCTCTGAACTCACTAGAAAAGAGGGTTTGCTCCTGTAGGAAATGAACTGACTTGATCTCTGCAACTTAGGTGAGAGATTGTGTAAGAATTCCTTTGACACCAGGTTTTTATTGACTTTTCAAGTAAAAATGTTCACTCCCCCAACATACACATATTCACATACTAATCCTTTTTAAACATGATGATTAATTAACAGGAATTTCAAGAAATTTAGAATCTTAAGGAAATACACAGAAAAATGAGTTTCTAGCCCTAAGTTTTTTTAATCTCTTTATAACATTAAAATCATAGTCACCACTGACTGGGGCTGTATTACTGATGACTGCTTCAGACTTTTTTGGCTTTCAGTGGTATACTGGTTTTATAAAATCATTATTTCCAAGAGATCCTTTACTCCTATATATTTCTGAACTGTTGTTTCTCTCTCCCTTTCTGTCTTACTTCCACAAGTGTGTTATTGATAGGCCATGATTCTCGGTCCTGAGCAAACACATTCCCAAACCCTCTACTTCAATTGCAACAACCTTCCTTGGAACTTGAAATCCACCACCATAGACTTAGCATTATGAAATAAAGACTTCCACTAATCCACTTAGCATGCAAGAGGGTGTTCTGTGCTTTTACATCGATGTAACTATAACATTTGTTGTTTTCTAGAAATGCTACTTAGATTATCATTTTCCAATATTCTTATTCTCCATTTGCTGGTGTATTCAAGTAACAGAATTTACATGTAGTACACTAAAGTGAAAAATCTATTCTCTGAGAATACCTAAGCAGCAAAGTTTCCTTGCTCATTGATTTTAAAGCCACACATAAGTAGGTCCACTGTCATAGAGAAGAGTATTCTCTCAAAGGAAATAACCTTACAAAGTCATAGTAGAAATGAATACGCCTACCTGCTTCACTTCTGATGGTATCATGTTCCAATTCTTAAGATGCAGAACCAAACTACATAGGCTATTTTAAAATTACTGATCCTCCTCAATACAGAGCCCACCTTATAGAAAGCAGTGTTGATTGTTAGACACAGTGGAAGCCCTGTAAGTTGACCACCCAAGGGACTGTCACAGACCGGTCATCACACAGAGGTGGTCCAAGTAAGGAACTAGGCTGCTGTACTGATACATACATGTGGTGCATGTCCAGTCTGTGAAAATTAGGTTCATGTAAGGAGGCGGTCAACTATGGACGTTCTAGTGTATTTGAAATCCTTCCTTCCGTTGCAAGAATTTTGTGTCAGCCTCCTGGGGACAGTCGCAAAGGACACAAGGGTACGGGTGCTTCTGAAAGAATGTGTCCTGACATACTCCACTACCAAATCTCTATTTTGTTGACTTCTAATTTCTTTTTACGAACATCAATCCATTCATTTTTCTCCTAAAAATTTATTTCCAATTCTCCTCTCCTCTGAGGGAAATAGAGGTGTTTGAGTTTCAATAAACAAATATATTTAGAGGGTATCGAACTGTAATTATTTCTCAAACTTGAAAAAGTACAAATATCAAGATGTAACATTTTTATCCTATCTTTACAAGATTTGCTTTATTTAATAACATATGCCTAAAATTCTAGATTCTATAGTAATTCTGACTGACGACAATGTTTAACCCAAGTGGGCCAAGCTTCTGAAACTGTTTCTTTTTTTTTTTTTTTATTAAACCATAGCTGTGTACATTAGTATGATCGTGGGGCACCATACACTTAGTTCATATATCGTTTGACACATTTTCATCACACTAGTTAACATAGCCTTCCTGGCATTTTCTTAGTTATTTTGCTAAGACCTTTACATTCCACATTTACTAGGATTCACAAATACCCTTGTAAGATGCACCGCAGGTGTAATCCCATTAATCCCCCTCCTTCCCCCTCCCTCCTCCTCCCCTCCCTTTCCCCTTTCTCCCTATTCTTAGGTTATAACTGGGATATAGCTTTCATGTGAAGTCCTACATTAGTTTCATAATAAGGGTGAGTACATTGGGTACTTTTTCTTCCATTCTTGAGACACTTTACTAAGAAGAATATGTTCCAGCTCCATCCATGTAAACATGAAAGAGGTAAAGTCTCCATCTTTCTTTCAGGCTGCATAATATTCCATGGTGTACATATACCACAATTTATTGATCCATTCGTGGATCGATGGGCATTTGGGCTTTTTCCATGACTTAGCAATTATGAATAGGGCTGCAATAAATATTCTGATACAAATATCTTTGTTACGGTGTGATTTTTGGTCTTCTGGGTATATGCCCAGTAGGGGGATTACAGGATTGAATGGCAGATCTATTTTTAGATCTTTAAGTGTTCTCCATAGAAACTGTTTCAATAAAACTGTGCATAAAAGATTAACAGGCACTGACCAGTATTTATTCTCTGCAGTTACTCCTGGCAAAGAGCACTCTGCCGTTGGTGGAATTTAATTCAGCAATGTTTACCTGTGTGTAAGCCTCCGATGACTAACGCAGACTGCCATCTGAGGATCTTGAGCAATGCACACTTTATGACGACTACATTTCATCTTTAAGCATAGATCTTTAGCTGGATCTAAAGCTAAAAAAAGGGAAGGGGAGTTGTACAGAAAATATTAAAATCCGTTTCTGTGGAAATGGGGACACATAATCCCATCGAGCACAATTTGATTATGCAACTTACATAGCATTTAGCCATAAAGTGTTACCACACTCCTCTACTACTGAAGAAGTTAACAAATATTTGCACTTTAGTCCCACAGACTCCATTCAGAGGCTAATATGCACATGCCTCTAAGAGCAGACAAAATGCAATCAAAACAGAAACTGCGACCAAAACTCTCTATACTTGCTGCTACCTCTTCAGAAGTAAAAGTGAAGAAATCAAGTTGGACTATTTTTTAATAGTAGAAAACTATAATCTAAACTTCTGCTTTCCATAGAGAGATACTGGTGGGAAGAGAAGTTAAATTAAATGAACAAACAAAAATATGTCAGTGAACATTAATGAGTCTTGGATATTCAAGAAAAGCCCACAGCTGTGTGTGCTTCATTCAGTCGGCTGGCTACATGTCATGGTGAGAACTGAGACGCTCCTCTCGTCTCTAGACAGTGTGTGAGCCTGAACACAAACCTCTGTCTGGGGGCTCCAAAACCAAGACTATGTGATATGTTGACATTTTTTTTTAAAGAGTTATATTTATGTGTAATTCACATACTACACAATTCACACATTTAAAGTTTAGAATCGAGGGTTTTAGTTTATTCACAATTGTAAAGTTATCCCCACAACTTTAGGATATTTTCATCACCATGAAACCCTGAACAGTTCTCTAGCTATCACCCCTTAGATTTTCTCCCCATCCCCAAGTAGTACTAAACAACAACTACCCTAATTTCTGTCTCTAGAGAGTTGCCTATTCTGGACATTTCATATAAATTGAATAAATAGTATCTGTGGTACTCTGTGACTGGCATATGTCATGGGACACAATGTCTCTGGGGTTCAACCTGTTGCCACAGGACTGACTACCTCACTTCTCTATACACTCGAGTGAACTACACTCCAGTTAACGGACATACCACATTTTATTCATCTATTCACTAGTAGACAGGCATTTTGGTAGTCACCACAAGGCCACTGCGATAATGCTGGCATCGACAATTGTGTGGGTCGGTGAGAGGTGGGTGTGATTTACTGATGAGAGAAGCCAGATTAGGAGCTGAGCACTGGGAGTCCATCTGGACACCTGTCAACATTACCACAGAGATACAAGGCAAGACACAACCTGGAAAAAAATTAGAGCATGAAGAAAAACGGAACCAGAGGAATGTGCTTTTAGAATAGGCAGAAAAATAGGGGAGGGCCAATGTCTATCCATGGGACAGAAAATGTGGATTTGAGCATATATATATATATTTTTTCTTTTTTTTTGCAGTTTTTATTTTATTTTTTTTTTTTTTCAGCCGGGGCTGGGTTTGAACCTACCACCTCTGGCATATGGGGCCAGCACCCTACTCCTTTGAGCCACAAGCGCTGCCCTTGAGCTAATATTTTTTAGATCTTAAACCTTTGCTAAACTCAAGCTGGTTTATAAATCAAATTTACCTTTATGAATATGCCAATCCTAAGTATATTTAGTCACTAGCCTAAAGTGAATTATGTCTTAAATATCAATAAATTTACATATATACATAAATTTGTATTACTTTATATCTATACTATATATACTTCATATATAATATACTTATATATAAATTATAGTATATAGTATAGATATATAAGTATAAGTATAAAAATATATTATATATACTTATATAAGTGACTGGCACAATATAAGTATATTATATATACTTATATAAGTATATATAAGTATATTATAGTATATATAAGTATATTATAAGTATATATAAGAATTATATTATATTATATTATATATAAGAATATATATATAATATATATATTATATATATAAGAATTATATTCTCACCAAATTGCAATTTGTATTCAGAGACTGGTTTGTCATATTTGTATATCTCCCAAAAGAGTGTTATAAGAATTAAAGAAGATAATAGTTAACCAAATTCCCTAGACTTTTTATGTTTTGGGTACTGTCACATTTGCAGTCACTCCAATTTTTCTCTTTTTTATTCCCTTTTCCCTTCTTTCCTCTATAATTAACAAGTTGAAAGGTATTTTGTGAGACTCCAGAATATGGGATACTTTGCCGCCCGAGGAATTATTTGTCTTGCTCTCCAGATAAAAGGATGCAGCGTTGTTGCTGTAGATTTCTTAGGTCAAGAAGGGAAAAGGGAAAGGCAGGAGCTGTGGTCAGCAAAGAAGAAAAGCAACACCACCACATAAAATGTCTTATTTAGATCGCATCAAAGCCTTTTGCAGTCATTATGAACAAAATAACTCTTCTTCTCATTACTTATTCATTCAATTAAATAATATATTATTTTGAAATTCCATCTTTACTGAGGCAATGGATTTCTAGATTGGGAAGCTTTACTTAGGGGTCGGTCAAAATATAATCATTTGATCTTCAAAACATTAAAATCTTCCTAAAGTTTTCATAACAATAAATTTTAAAAGATGATTGAAATGTATTAATTTAGTTTTGAAGATGTTTTAACACATTGTCACACTAGAAAATATTTCTTTTTTCCTTTGGGGTCACCGTGTTTTATGACAAAAACAGAATAAAAGTTTCAAAAACAAAATGATCCTAAAACGTACCTTAATGAAAATGTAATATAAAAACATAAAAATTAGTGATGTAAAGGGTAATGTGAAAACTTAAAACAATAGTTCAGAGTGCACATGGTAGTGAATGTGTTAATTTAGCTTTGTTTTTCTTTTTCTTTTTTTTTTTTTTTTTGCAGTTTTTGGCCTGGGTGGGTTTGAACCCAAAACCTGCAGTATAGGGGGATGGCGCCCTATTCCTTGAGCCACAGGCGCTGCCCAGCTTTGTTTTCCTTTAACGTGGGCAGGTCACTGAATATCTTCACCCTTTTTCAGTGTTCTTTCTTTGGACCACTCGGATTAACTTTAATGAGATCACGGATCATTCATTGTTCTTGTTGTTTACATATATTAGTGTTTGTTACAAAAGATAAAGCAAAAAAATGAAAGATAATGCCTGAAGACATTGATTGGCAAACTACAACATGAGTTTATGGTCTGAAAAGATAAGTGAAAGTCTGTAATTACAATGACTAATAAATGCCTGTAACTAATAACAATCGAAATAACATTCTTCAAAATGTTGTCAGGATAGCTTATTTATTAATGGTAATGTCTTCTGTTGAACTATTCACATCTTCATTGAACAATTTTATCCTTATTGTAGTTAATCAAAAATTAAATGCACGTATTTATAATATTCTATTGAGAGTACATTAAAAATTTATTTTAAGTATGCCTCAACAAAATGCTGGTAGACTACACTTATAACTGGTTGTGTAGGAAATATTTTAGTATACCAGAAAAGGTGGAGAAATATTACTTTTAAACTAAAATTGTGACTAATTAAAAATCTAGCATGAAAAAGTACTCGATTATACTATCAAACGATTTTACTTTTGAATTAACAAGGAAAGACTATACTTTCAGGGATCATTTCTATAGTTCATGAATTAACAAGGAATCTGAGCTCTAAATACTGTAGTGTAAAATGAGGATTGGAAATTATAAAAAAAACCTAAATTATTTAGAATGCCACATATGGCTTTATTCTCTGCAGTGCTCAGGGTGTTTGCCAAATACGATCTGAATCTATAGGCTACATTGCTTAATGACACATGATAATGAAGGACTTTCAAATGATTATTAGAATTGGTAGCAAGGAGCCAATTTTGAAAAGTTTGTGTTTGACACGTGTATTAAGGATAAAAACAATTTACGGTTGATAACCAAAATATGAGAACTGACAAATAACTTTTCCCTTCTCTGATACTCTGCTTTATTGCTCTGAATCCTATATATTATGCATTTGTTCTTGTTTTTCTTTCCAACCACAAGCATATAACTTCTATTGAGACTCATAATCATTTTTGCCCTGTTGTTTTATTCAAAGGCCAGAAAGAGCATAAGACACGGTATGCAATCTTGCATTTCTGAAATAATAATAGGTATCAAATTATGAGTTGAAAATAATATTTTTCCTTAAGAAATTAATCATTTTTCTATCAGTATGGAGTCAAACTTTTTCCAGCACTTTAAAATCGACTTCCTTAATTCTGCATAAACTTGGCTTGAAGCTGGAGGAAAAGATGGAAGAGATAAATATTGAAAGACACTTGCTGAGTATTTCTGAAACCAAGCTCCAATAACTTCTCCTACCTCTTATATGTGTATGGACATATAACTATATACACACAGACTTATAAGCAAATATTTACTCTCCGGATATGCCTTATTTCATATCTGCCAATACTGAACCTAGGGTGCCTTTTTGATTCAGTCTGGCAGTGCACCTCCTTCTGTTTTTGTTTTTGTTTTTTCTATACTCTCAGATGCCCGTGGCTTCTTTCCCTCCATTTCCAGGTTTCTCTCCTCATTTCTCTCTTACAGAAATAGACATAGTTTTTTATGAGTGGCACAATCCACTTCATCTCATTACTATCTGTTGTTTATTTCAACTCATCCTTTATCTTGGGAATAGAAAGCAAGAACAGTTCCTACTTTAGAAGGATATGTATTAAAACTTTAATGATATAGAGAATATTAGCTTGTTCCCTGTACAAAGATGACAAACTAATTCACAATACATTCCATATTTTCCAAAATGCACATATAAATGTGCACAAAATTATACAAAGAGAATTGGAGTTAAGATAGTATTAAATGTCCACTAGAATTTCAAGTACATTACTTAAACATTCATTTTTAATTCAATTTGTTAATATGTTGGTTAGGACATTGCATCCTCATTTATAAGTGACATATGCTTGTAATTTCCCCTTTATAATAATACATTTCTTCCAATTTTGATCTCAGGTGTACCCAGATCAAGTAGAATGATTTTGAAGTATTTCTTCTTTTTCTATTGTCTATCAGATTTGGCATGATCTGTTTTTCGAAATTATCTTTTACTTTTATTTATAAATATTAGTTGTCTATTTTTTGATACTTAAAAAATAATAAGAAGAAATTAACTAATGACTCCATATTGAATCTCAGAGTCAAAGCATTGTATAATAGACATACTCTTATTTGACAATGCGAATATTACTTTCTTTGCATTATTATTATTATTGATTAATATTTTGATGTAGCAGTTGTCTGATTCCTTTTGTGAACATATGTAGGTTCATTCGTAATTTATGAGGTTTTTGTTTCTAGTCCTTATCTTAAACATTGTTATTTTTATTAAATTTTAAGCCTCTTTAATTTTGTGAAGGCAAAAAAATGGAAACCTTATAAACACATGTATATGTAAAAAAAAAAAATAGAATTTCTAAAATCCAAAACACTGAAAATACTAAATTCTGGGAAGGATGTGGAGCAACAGAATCTCATTGATTGCTGGTAGGCTATACATAATGGTACAGCCACTTTGAAAGACAATTTGACAATCTTTTATAAAACTAAATATACTGTAACCATTTGATCCAGCAGTGGTGCTCCTTGGTATTTACACAACTGAGTTAAAAACTTAGGCCCACACAAATACCCACACATAGATGTTTACAGCAGCTTTATGCATCATTGTCAAAACTTGGAAATAACAAAAATGTTCTGAAATGGGTGAATGGATAAATAAACTCTGGAATTTGGCAATGTATATTTATTATTTGGTTCTAAACAGAACGCATTATCAAACCAGGAAAAGACGTGGACAAAACATAAATGCACAGTACTAAGTATACGAAGTCAGTATGAAAAAGCTGTACGTGTGTAATTCCAACTTTGTGATATTCTGGAAAAGGAAAAATATATGAAGACTAAAAAGTTCAGTGATTGCCAGGGAAGGATGGATGAATGAGGAGATTCCACAGGATTTTTCAGGCATGATATTTCAAACTATTCTGTATGACCCTATGACATGTATAGTAGACACATGTCATTATACACTTGTTGAAACCATAAAATGTATAACACCAAAGAGTTAACCCTACTGGAAATTACAGAATTAGAGTGATATGATGCGTCAATGTTGGTTCATTCGTTGTAACCAGTGTGGCATTCTGGTGTGGGATGCTGATGGCAGAGGAGGATGTTAGTGTGTGGTGGGCAGAGGTTGTAAGGGAACTCTTTGTATTTTCTATTCAATTTTACTGTGAAGCTAAAACTACTATTTTAAAAAGTCTATTTCTTCAGAGAAAAGACAGAGGAGACATTTTTCTTAATTGGACATCTTGAACCAGACACAATTTGATAATAGTGACTTTAAATAACTGCATTGTTTAGAGCAATCTATCTTTTTCTAACTTAAAAAGGTCTCTGATTAAAATGGATGAGCTGTGTTTCTTAAGGGGACAATTTGTGTATTTATCATAATCAGACAACATGGACTGGACAAATGTGGAATTGTCAAATCAGCCAGTAAAGAGTACATAATAGAACATTTCTTAACTGTAGAATGAAAATTATGCTAAAAAGTTTTAGCGTACCCCAATCTCTGCACTTAGAAAGAGAAGTCATCATAAGTGAGTGATATTAAAAGATCATGAATAGTGAATTGTCTTTTTATTTTTCATTTTTCTATTGTCCACCATTCTAAAAAAAATAAGATCGTCAATATTATCTAAACTGCAGAAAAAAATTAAAAACCTCTAGCACAGATTAACAATGATAAAAACTGAATCACAGACAAAATTCAACTCATTTATTTATGTTTTACCCAGATGTAATTTTTTATTGCTTTTGAAATTATTTCCTTGGTCCATGTTTTAGAGCTCATCAGTGACCTTTTCACGTTTCGTTTTGCTGACCCTTATGGCCTGTCTCATATGTTAGTTAACACATCACCTGGTGTTTGATAATACTCGAGTTACAGCCATCTTTTTTTTTTAAACAATAAGTTCAATTTATTATAATGTCACTATAGAAAAAAACATACAACATGTTAACTTGAAGTTCTTTCTTCGTATCTATACAAAAATATCATGTAAAGTATTAAGGAACATAATTAAATGAATAAATATTTTTCAGATAACTATTTGAGATTATAAATTACTTACAAATAACTTCTTAATGTTAAATTCTCAATTGAAGCAATTAATTTAAAAATAAATTTTAGCCAGGCATGGTGGCTCACACCTGTAATTTTAGCACTCTAAGAGGCTGAGGCAGGTGGATTGCTTGTGCTCAAGAGTTCGAGACTAGCCTGAGCGAGAGTGAGATCCCCATCTCTAAACATAGTGGGGCATTGTGGCGGGCGCCTGTAGTCCCATTTACTCCTGAGGCTGAGGCAAGAGAATTACTTGAGTGCCTAGAGTCTGAGATTGCTATGAGTTGTAACACCTCAGCACTCAACCTCATGGTGACTAAGCAAGACTCTGTCTCAAAAAAAAAGAAAGAAAGAAAAGAAAAGAAAAAGAAAAACAAAAAACCTCACCCAAACCAAAAATAAAATAAAATACATTTTAACAAAAACAAAAATTTATGTAATGATTTATTTAAACTGCTCTTTTGTGATCAAAACTTCCCTAATCTTACTTTATTACCTAGGGTAGGACCACCAAGGCTAATTCACTATCAGAATGCTTACCTGAATTGCTACTTTGAGAAGGATTTTTAGAAGAATTTTGGCAATTCTTATTGACATTTGGTATCTTGCTTGCTTGATCTTTTGGAATCTGTATGTAAATGCTATGTATACAAGACATAATAAATAAAATTACTTTTGAATACTGATACGGAAAATACCAATACATTAAATTCTTAACATATTTCAAACAATATCAGAGCTAATATTAGAACTTTAATTATCTGATAGACTTCAAATATGTAAGCTCTAAAAACTTACTAAGCTTCAAATTGAAGAAGGGGATAAAAGCAAGTTGAAGTAGTAATAAATTCAGGGCAGTACAGATCATTAAATTAACTAGATTTAGTTTGATATAATGCAAAGTGTCCTAGTTCGGGAAGCATTTGGTGGTGGACAAGTTGCTTTTCTTAGGCTTGTTGTCTTCTAAAAAATAAGTACTGCCTTACTTCATTAATTGTTTTTAAATTAATAAGAGGGTACATGTGATTAAAAAATCATTTTAACATAAGATCATTTGCACTTGAATGTTTATGGCAGCTCAATTCACAATCATAAAGATTTGGAAATAACCCATGTGAATGGATTAATAAACTGTGGCATACCATGAAAGCTATTTAGCCATTAAAAAAAAAAAGTAGACACTTTGTACTTTTTGTATTTATCTGAAATGATTTGGAGAACATTTCCTAAGAGAAGTATCTCAAGAATGGAAAATCAAGTATCCCATGTACTTGTACTCAATATCAAATTGAAACTAGTAGACGAACTACTACAGGAACATATGAGAGAAAATTGAAATTAAATTCAAGAAGGGTGGCTGGGGGTTCGGTAAATTTCCACCCTAAAGGGTACAATGTATGGGTATATGGCACATTTCCTGGGTGAAGGACTTTACCACAACTTAGACTTTACCTTACAAATGCCATCTTTTGATCTAATCCACTTTGTAACAATTGTGTTCAGAAATATTGAAACAGCAATGTGTTTTAATATAAATCATTGGAAACCAAAAATAATTAAAAACAATTGGCTGGGGACAGTGGCTCACGCCTGTAATTTTTTTTTTATTATTTAAAAAAATTTTTTTTTGTTCAACCTATCATTCCATTTATTTATTTATTTATTGAACTTATTTTTACATATACATGTGTTTACTAGGTTTCCATTTTTTGCCTTCACAAAATTGAACAGGCTTAAAATTTAATAACAATAACAATGTTTAAGATAAGGACTAGAGGGTGGCGTCTGTGGCTCAAGGAGTAGGGCACCGGTCCCATATGCCGGAGGTGGCGGGTTCAAACCCAGCCCCGGCCAAAAAACCAAAAAAAAGATAAGGACTAGAAACTAGAAACAAAAACTTTGTGAAGAATGAACATAAATACATTCAGAAAAGAAATCAGAGAATTGCTGCATCGAATTATTAAGAAATAATAATAGTAATAATAATAATGCAAAGAAAGTAACATTCACATTGTCAAATAAGAGTATGTCTATTATACAGTGCTTTGACTCTGAGATTCCATATGGACTCATCAATTAACTTCTTATTTTTTTTAAGTCTATAAAATAGACAACTAGTATTTATAAATGAAAGTAAAAGATAATTTCAAAAAACAGATCATGCCAAATCTTATAGACAATAGAAAAAGAAGAAATACTTCAAAATCATTCTACTTGATCTGGGTACACCTGATATTAAAATAGGAGAGAACATATTTTGTAAAAGGGAAATTACAAACATATTTCACTTATAAATGAGGACGCGATATCCCAAACATCATATTAAGTTGAATTAAAAATTAAAGTTTAAATAATGTACTTTGGTCAAAATTAAATCCAATTTATGTGAGAATTAGTCACTATTTTCTTTTCTTGCCTTTTTTTTCTTTTCCTCTTTTCTTTTCCCTCATCCACTCCCTCCTTCTCTGTCTAGACTCCCCTTCCCCCATGCTCCATTGTGTCATTAATTATCCTCATATCAAAATTGAATACATAGGATTCATACTTCTCCATTCCTGTGATGCTTCACTAAGAATAATGTGTTCCACCTCCATCCAGGTTAGTACAAATGCTGCAAAATCTCCATTTTTTAAAATGGCTGAATAATATTCCATGGTATACATGTACCACAGCTTACCAATCCATTCCTGGGTTGAAGGACATTTAGGTTGTTTCCACATTTCAGCAATTGTAAATTGGGCTGCAATAAACAGCCTAGTACAAGTGTCTTTATAATAAAGGTTTTTTGTTTTTTTTTTTCCCCTGGATAGATGTCCAGTAATGGGATTGCAGGATCAAATGGGAGGTCTAGGTTGAGTTCTTTGAGGTTTCTCCACACTTCCTTCCCAAAAGGCTGTATTAGCTTGCAGTCCCACCAGCAGTGTAAAAGTATTCCGTTCTCTCCACATCCACACCAGCATCGGCAGTTTTGAGATTTTGATAGAGGCCATTCTTGCTGGGGTTAGGTGATATCTCATGGTGGTTTTAACTTGCATTTCTCTAATAATTAGAGATGATGAGCATTTTTTCATGTTTGTTGGCCATTCATCTGTTATCTTTAGAGAAGGTTCTGTTCATCTCTCTTCCCCATTGATGTATGGGATTGTTGTTTTATTTTCTTGTGGATTAATTGAAGTTCTGTATAGATCCTGGTTATTAAGCATTTGTCTGATTCAAAATATGCAAATATCCTTTCCCATTGGGTAGGTTGTCTATTTGCTTTGGTTGTTGTCTCCTTGACTGTACAGAAGCTTTTCAGTTTAAATCTCATTTGTTTATTTGCTGTTGTTGCTACTGCCATGGCAGTCTTCTTCATAAAGTCTTTCCCCAGGCCAATATCTTTTTTTTTATTAAATAATAGCTGTGTACATTAATGTGATCATGGGGCACCATGACCATGACTGTTTATAGATCATTTGACACATTTTTATCACATGGTTAACATAGCCTTCCTGGCATTTTCTTAGTTATTGTGTTAAGACATTTATATTCTACACTTACTAAGTTTCACATGTACCCCTGTAAGATGCACCGCAGGTGTAATCCCACCAATCAACCTCCCTCTGACCACCTCCCCCCTCCCTCCCCTCCCTCTACCCCTTCCCCATATTCTTAGGTTATAACTGGTTATAGCTTTCATGTGAAAGCCATACATTAGTTTCATAGTAGGGCTGAGTACATTGGATACTTTTTCTTCCATTCTTGAGATACTTTACTAAGAAGAATATGTTCCAGCTCCATCCATGTAAACATGAAAGAGGTAAAGTCTCCATCATTCTTTAAGGCTGCATAATATTCCATGGTGTACATATACCACATTTTATTAATCCATTTGTGGATCAATGGGTGCTTGGGCTTTTTCCATGACTTAGCAATTATGAATTGGGCTGCAATAACATTCTGGTACAAATATCTTTGTTATGATATGATTTTTGGTCTTCTAGGTATATGCCCAGGCCAATATCTTCCAATCTTTTTCCTATTCTTTCTTTGAGGATTTTTATTGTTTCATGCCTTAAATTTAAGTTCTTTATCCATCTTGAATAAATTTTTGTGAGTGGAGAAAGGTGTGGGTCCAGTTTCAGTCTTTTACATGTGGATAGCCAGTTCTCCCAGCACCATTCACTGAATAGGGAGTCTTTCCCCCAGTGGATGCTCTTGTTTGGTTTATCAAAGATTAGGTGGCTGTAAGTTGTTGGTTTCATTTCCTGGTTTTCTATTCAATTCCAAATGTCTATGTCTCTATTTTTTGTGCCAGTACCATACTGTCTTGACCACTATGGCCTTGTAATACAGCCTAAAATCTGGTATGGTGATATTCCTGGCTTTGTTTTTATTATGAAGAACTGCCTTAGCTATGTGGGATTTTTTCTGATTCCATACAAAATGCAGAATCATTTTCTTCCAGGTCTTGAAAGTATGATGTTGGTATTTTAATAGGGATGGCATTGACTAAATTGCTATAGGAAGTATAGACATTTTAACAATGTTGATTCTTCCCAGCCATGAGCATGGTATGTTCTTTCATTTGTTAATGTCCTCTGCTATTTCCTTTCTTAGGGTTTCATAATTTTCTTTGTAGAGGTCCTTCACCTCTTGTTAGGTATATTCCTATGTATTTCCTTTTCTTTGGGGCTATGGTGAAGGGAGTTGAGTCTTTAATTAACCCCTCATCTTGGCTGTTGTTGGCATATACAAAGGCAACTGACTTGTGGACATTGATTTTATATCCTGAGACATTACTGTATTTTTTGATGACTTCCAAGGGTCTTGTGGTTGAGTCTGTAGGGTTCTCTAAGTATAAGATCATATCATCAGCAAAAAGGCAGAGTTTGACCTCCTCTGCTCCCATTTGGATACCCTTTATTTTCTTGTCTTGTCTAATTGTATTGGCTAGAACTTCTAGGACTATGTTGAATAGTAATGGTGACAGAGGACAATTTGACTAGTTCCAGTTCTAAGAGGAAAAGCTTTCAGTTTTACTCCATTCAGTAAAATATTAGCTGTGGGTTTGTCATAGATAGCTTCGATCAGTTTCAGAAATGTACCACCTATGCCTATACTCCTCAGTGTTCTAACTAGAAAAGGATGTTGGATTTTATCGACTGCTTTTTCTGCATCTATTGAGAGGATCATATAGTCTTTGGTTTTGCTTCATCGATATGGTGAATAAGGTTTATAGACTTGCGTACATTAAATAAGCCTTGCATCCCTGGGATGAAACCTACTTGATGTATGACTTTTTTGATGATAAGCTGTAATCTATTGTCTAGGATTTTGTTGAGAATTTTTGCATCTATATTCATTAGTGAAATTGGTCTGAAATTCTCCTTTTTAGTTGGGTCTTTTCCTGGTTTTGGTATCAGGGTAATGTTTGCTTCATAGAACATGTTGGGGAAGATTGATTCCTCCTCAATTTTTTGGAATAATTTCTGCAATACAGGAGTAAGCTCTTCTTTGAGAGTCTGATAAAATTGAAGCCATCTGGACCAGGGCATTTTTTTGTTGGAAGACATTTTATTGTTTCTTTGATCCCAGTGCTTGAAATTGTTCTGTTCAGGAGATCTATTTCATCTGGGGTAAGTCTAGGGAGAGAGTATGATTCCAAATATTGATCCATTTCCTTCACATTGTCAAATTTCTGTGCATAAAGTTTCTGGTAGTATTCCTAGATAATCTCTTGTATCTCTGTGGCATCAATTGTTATTTCCCCTTTGTCATTTCTGATTGAGGTGACTAGAGATTGTACTTTTTTATTTCTAGTTAGTCTGGCCAGAGGTTTATCTATTTAATTTATTTTTTTCAAAAAACCAACTCCTTGTTTCATTAATTTTCTGAATGATTCTTTTGTTTTCAATTTCATTAATCTCTGATTTAATAGTGGATATTTCTTTTCTTCTGCTGGGTTTAGGCTTACACTGTTCTTTTTTTTCTAATTCTGTCAGATGGCTTGGGAGTTTGTTGATATGCTCTCTTTCTGTTTTTTGAATATAGGCTTCTAAAGTGACAGATTTTCCTCTCAGGACTGCTTTTGCTGTATCCCATAGGTTTTGGTAATTTGCGTCTTCATTGTTGTTATACTCACGGAAGTTAATGATCTCCTTTTTTATTTCTTTCCGCACCCAACTGTCATTCAGCAGTTAAACAACATGGAAGGTTGTTTAACTTCCATGCCTTTGTGTGAGGTTGAGCATTTTTGTTAGAGTTGAGTTCCACTTTTAGTGCCTTGTGGTCTGAAAAGATGCAAGGTAGAATTTCAATTCTATTGATTCTGTTGATGTTTGTTTTGTGTCCTAGGATATGATCAATTTTGGAGAATGTTCCATGGGATGATAAGAAGAATGTCTATTCTTTATCTTTGGAATGAGTGTTCTATAAACGTCTATCAAGCACAGTTGTTCGAGGGTCTCATTTAAATCTCTAGTATCTTTGTTTAATTTCTGTTTAGAGGATTTGTCCAGCTCTGAGAGATGGGTATGGAAGTCCCCTAATATTATGGTGTTATAGAATATCATTCTATAGAATTACACCTGTAAGTCTAGCACTCTGGGAGGCCATGGCAGGTGAATTGCTTCAGCTCAAGAGTTTGAGACCAGCCTGAGCAAGAGTGAGAGCCTGTCTGTATTAAAAATAGAAAAAATAGCTGGTTGTTCTGGTGGGCTCCTGGAGGCTGAGACAGGAGGATTACTTGAGCCCAATAGCTTGAGGTTGCAGTGAGCAGTGACACCATGGCACTCTACCCAGTGTGACAGAATGAGACTCTGTAGTAATAAATAAATAAATAAAATAAAAATAAATAAAAGCAATGTCAATTCTTGTGAGTGACATAAGTAGAAGTGGTGGTGTAAGGAACTCTAAAATATTGTCTCCTCAAAAATGAGTAAAGAAGCCAGCAAAAAATAGTCAAAATTATCAGATCTCTTAAGAATAAAACAAGTTTAAACTAACAAGGTGAATGCTTAATCAAGGGAATAACTACCCTGAATATCAGTAAGAGAGCTTTGTGATATGTTAACTTACCCTGATCCATACCCCTACTCTCCAGCTCTGAAGTACTCTGGAAGACAATATCCTACTTTCCAAGTACAGGTTTCTCGTACCAAAGAAGGGAAACCAGACTATATTCTCAAAGGACTGTGATTCTTTCTCTTTGAAGAATATGCCTTTATGCCATTCTAACTTGGAACTCCATCAGTGTTGAGGCAGCCACTGAGAAGTTATTTGTCAAAGATATTTAAAGAAAAGGTACACTGGCTGCTGCTACCTATGGCAAGGGGTACAAATCGAGGAAAATATAGATAAACTAAAAACTTGGACAGAGAGAACAGAAAATACTTAAAATATCTTATATATCCTGGGAATCTAAAAGGACCATTTTTAAAATTAAAATTAAAAAAATTTCTAAGGAATTTCAACAGCAGATTTGAGAAGAAGATTAACAAATAAGTACTTTTAAAGATAGGTTCATTGTGACTATGATGTCTGCGAATAGAAAGAACAAAATAGTGAATAAGAGCTCTGATTAATACAGTCTTGTGTTTCAACACATATGATTGGAGTAGCATGAGAGGTAGAATGGAAAAAAGGAGTAGAAGGAATATTCGAAAAAAATAGTGCCTGAAAATTTCCCTCATGTAGACATGAAGAGAAGCAGCTCGACACATCTCAACTAGAATAAATTTAAAGTGAGCCACAAGAAGATACACTGCCATCAAATCATTGAAAGCAAAAGACAAAGAGAATCCTGGAAGTCGCACAGAAAAGCAACTCCTCAAATACAAGCAATCCTCAGTAAGATTGACAGTTAATATTTCATGAATACCAATGGCCTACTTAATTTATGAAAAATACTCAACATCATGAATCATCAGGGCTATGAAAATGAAAACCACAATGAGATATGTGGTCAGAATGTCCATTATTAAAAGTCAAAAAAAAAAAAAGTCAAAAAACATTAGATAATGGCATGGATGTGATGAAAAGGGAGCCCTTGTACACTGTTGGTGGGAATATAAATTAGTACAGTCCTTATGGAAAACTGTAAGGAGATTCCTCAAAGAACTAAAAGTAGTTCTACCATTCAACCCTGCAATCCCACTACTGGGTATCCACTCAAAAGAAAAGAAATCATTTTATCAAAGACCACTCGCAATCAAATATTTATCACAGCACAATTCACAATTGCAAAGATCTGGGCTCAATCTCTGTGGCTATTAACTAATGGGTGAATAAAGAATATAGGTATAAAAGGCCACGAAGGAGTATAAGGAACATTATAATATAAGAAAAGGGGAGGGTGAGAGAGGGATGAGTCATTAAAAATTACTTATTGGGAACAATGTACACAATTCTGGTGATGGGGAACTACAATCCCTGACTTGAATGTCAGACAATTCATGTGACAAAAAACAAATGTGCCTTCTAAATTTATTGAAAAAAAAAAAAAAATGAAGGCCAGAACACAGTAGGAGGATATACTTAAAGCGCTAAAAGGGTGGAGGAAAACCTGTCAACTAGAAAATTTCTATCCAGAAACCAGCCTTCAATGGTGAAACAGAAATTAGAATGTTCAAAGATAAAGAAAAACGGAGAGTATCCATTGCTAGTAAAACTACCACACAAAATGAAATAAAGGGAGACATTTAGGCTGAAATAAAAGGGCATTAGAGAGTCACTCAAATCTGCATGAAGAAACAAAGAACCCTGGTTGACCAGTAACTCCAGTTTAATATGAAATTTCATATTGACATATTTTTAGTTTGTAACTCCTCTCTATTCCTGTGTGAATCAGAAGACAACTACATAAAATAATAATTATAAATCTCTGTTGAAAGGTAAACAATTTATAAAGATATAATTTGTGACAATAATAACATAAGAGGGAAGTTGACCTTTAGAATGATGGCTTAACTCAATACAGAAAGTATATATGATTCACTACATAAATGGAATTAAAAACAAAGAGTATATGGTCAGCTTACTAGATGCAGAAAAACATTCAATCAATTGAGCATTCCTTCAAGATAAAAACTTGAACAAAGTAGGCATAGAGAGAACATATCCCAAAATAATAAAAGGCATATGTGACAAACACACAGCAAACATCATATCCAATGGGCAAAAGTTGAAAGCATTCTGCCCGAGAAGTGAAACAAAAGGATGCCACTCCTTATTTCAATTTTCAATATAGTACTGGAAGATAAACGAAGGGCATCCAAATTGGTAATGAGGAATCAAATTATTTCTGTTTGCTCCTGATGTAATCTTATACTTAGACAACCCTAAAGTCTCCGCCATAAAGAATCCTACATTAGATAATGAATTCAGTAAAGTCCAAGAATAGAAATTCAACTTAGAAAAATTAGTAGCACTTCCATACAACAATAACAACCAAGCTAAGAACCAAATAATAATTCAATCCCACTTATGATAGTTGCAAAAAATGAAAATATCTGTTGATACATTTAACCGAAGCAGTGAACGATCTCTTCAAGGAAAACTACAAAACATTGATGACAAATCTTGTAGATAACACACAAATGAAAGAACATCCCATGGTCAGGGAATAGAAGGATCAATGGTAAAATGTTCATACTGCCAAAGCAATTTAAAAATTTGTGTAATTCCTGTAAAAATACCAACATAATTTTCACAGAATTAAAAAAAATATATTCTAAAATGCATATGGAACCAAAAAAGCAATCCTTAGCCAAAAGACCACAGTCAGAGGCATCACTTTCTTGACCTCAAATATTACAAAGGTAGACTGACAAAGTAGTATGGTTCTGGTATAAAAATAGAAATAAAGATCAGTAGAGAATATGGAAATAAAGCCATATCCCTACGAGTAGCTGATCTTCAATTTATGGCTTTATTGACAAAAACATATACTGGGGAAAAGACTCCCTATTCAATACAGGTTGCTGAGAAAATTAGAGAACCACATGCAGAAGAACGAAACTGGATCTCAGTATCTCATAATATAAAAATAAATTATTCTAAGATGGATTAAAAACTGAGAGCTAAGTTCAGAAATTACAACAATTCTAGAAGAAAACCTAAAAAAATTTCTGGACTTTGATCTAGGCAAAGAATTTATAACTAAGACCCCCAAAGCAAATGTAACCAAAACAAATAAATACAAAGAAGACTGAATTAAACCAAAGAGCTTCTTCACAGCCAAAGAAATAATCGACAGAGTAAATAGACAACCTATAGGACGGGAGAAAATATTCTCAAACTATACATCTAACAAAGAATCTACTAGGAACTCAAACAACTCAACATGAGAAAGAAACCCAACAAAATGTGGGCAAAGAACACATGCAGATACTTTTCAAAAGAGGAGATACAAATAGCCAACAAATGTGAAAAATACTCTACGTGGCCAGTCATGGGCAAAATGCAAATTAAAAGCCCAATGAGATACAATCTTACTCCAGTCAGTATGGCTATTATTAAAAAGTCAAAAACTAATGGACACTGTTGAGGGTGCAAAGAAAAGCAGACATTTATACACTGCTGGTGGAAATATAAGTTAGTATGCTCTCCAAGCATAACATGGAGATTTCACAAAGAACTAAACGGACTATCTACCATTCAATCCAGCAACCCCACTATTTGGTATCTGCTCAAAGGAAAGAAATCGTCCATCAAAGAGACCTGCACTCCGCAGTGCATCACAGTATTATTCACAGTGGCGAAGATACCGAACCAGCAAAAGTCCTACCGACTAATGAGGACTTAAAGGAAATGTGAGCCATGTATACATATATGTGCTGTGTCACTCAGCCAGGAAAAGAATAACAAAATCATGTCTTTTGTGGCAACTTGGATGGAATAGGAGGCGCTTATTCTAAGTGAAGTGACTCCCAGATAGAAAATCAAATGATCAAATACCACATGTTCTCTCACTTATAAGTGGGAGGTAAATAATAAGAACACATGGGCTTAGAGGTTCGAATAACAGACTTTGAAGACTTGGCAGGTGGTAATGAAGGAGGCTGAGGGGACGGTGTGGAATGAGAGAGCACCTAATGGTACTCTGCACAGTAATTCCATGAGGATTACACGACAAGCCCAGACTTCACCACCACACGATACATCCACGTAACACATCTGCACTTGTGCCCCATAAATCTACAAAATTGTTTTTAAAGATAAAGTATACAGATGAAAAGCCCACCAAAAATAAAAGGAGAAGCCAAATGCAATCATACTTTTTTTTTTCAAGAAATAAAACATTGGATTAATATTAGTCACCTTGCATTTAGCAATTAATTCTTAGATATGATACCAAAAGACCACATACAAATTTTAAAAACAGATAAGTTATTCTTGCTTAAAAAACTACTACCAATAATGAACACTATTGAGAAAGTGATAAGATAATCCAGAGAATGAAAGAAAAATTTCAAGTTATGCATCTTACAAGGGTATTTTTGAACTTAATTGCCAGATCATATTTCTATACATATAGCATTTATCAAAACTGTCACAATTCAATAATGAAAATACAAACAAACCAACTAAAAACAAGCAACGGAATTGAATAAACATTTCACCAAAGGTACAAATGGCACAAAAGCATGTGACAAGATATTAAACAGCATTTGTCATTAGTAACAACACATCAAAACCACAGGGAGACACCATTTCATATCCACTACCACGGCTATAATTAAAAATAAAGGGAAGTAAGTTTGGCAAGGATGTCAAGATATTAGAATATGCATACATCACTTTCTTGATAAGAATGTAAATGTTGCAGCCTCTGCATAAGAAAGTTTAGCAATTCCATAAAAAAGTTAAAGACTTCTCATATAATGTGGTAATTTAACTTTTAGGCGTATGTCCAAGGGAATTGAAAACAGATACAGGGATGCTCATAGCAGCATTATTTATAATACCCAGAAAGGAAAGCAACCTAAATATATATCAGGTGATAAACGAATAAATAAATTATGACATATCCATCCAACGAAATCTTAGTCAGCCATAGATAGAACGATGTACTGATATAGGCTACCACATGAATAAACATTGAAAACAGTACATTCAGTAAAAGAGGCCAGCCATGAAAGACCACATACTGTGTAACTCCGCTCACATTAAATGCTCCCAAAGTCAGTTCTATGCAAAAAGAAAGCAGAGGAGCGATTGCTTGGAGTTAGGCAGAGGGATAAGGAAAGATAACTGCTTAGTGGGTGCAGGTTTTCTCTTTGGATTAAATAGTGGTGATGCTTGCTTAATTCTGTGAATGTACTAAACACCACTGAATTGCACAATCAAAGGTGTTTTGAACGGTGCTTTTGTGTTTTATGAGTTTGTTTTCCAATCTTGCAAAATAAAATACCATCACACTCATTTTTCTATCAATTACATACTGTTCTTTATTTTATATAACTTTCAGGTCACCTTTTAACAGACTTCTTACATTCATTGATTTCATTAAATAAATGCTTATAAAATCCCTACTATTTGATAGCAACTATTCTGTTTATTAGCCCTACGGCAGTGACATAACAGATTGATTCCTGTCCTCATGGATTTTATATCCTATTGAGAGAAGTGAGTCAGTAAGAAAGTATTAAAAAATGGAGTGGCTACCTTATACTTTAATTTTCCTGCTTCATACAATCTTTTTGTATTCTCTGTCTGTCTGTCTGTCTACCTCTCTTTTGCAGACACACACATACACACACAATCACATATACACACACGGGTACTCACAAACCTTCAGACAAATGTCACATACTTTGGTTGACAGAACTTAGAAAAATATTATATTTAGGGATACAACGTCTGACACTTTTTTCCTCTGGGTGATGTCTCTCTTTTCTGAGGCTCACTTTCTTTTGAGCTTTTTTGGAGTGTATTGCTTTTGAAAAAACAAATATTTTGTGATGGATGAGAGAAAAAACAGGAGCATATGAATTGGGAAGTTGGCCAGTTGGCCTGCTTTCAGTGACCTGTTTCAAATTTACAGACGTAAACCATAATTTATAAAATTATAATCACATTCTTCCTATAAATCTTTAACATTACAACTCAGTTGTATTATGCCTCATTCTTCAAGAAATCTCATGATGCCATTTGTTAAAACATGAATCTGGACTCCTAAACTACCAAAATCAATAAATGTTTAACTCCTTGTAATTGAAATTTTATATAATCTTAAATTCAATAATAATTATGTTGTTCTTTGGTTTTCTTGTTTTCCTAATGAATTATTTCTTTTGGATGCCATTGATAAATTATATAAGAAGATATCTCATAAATCTTGAAAAAATATCTTGCAAAAATCTCGAGTAGAGTGGACAGACCTGCAAGAAAATGTGTTCCCCGTCTGTGCTGATAGTTGCGTACTTCTCTGAGCAGACTGGTGAGATGGTCTCCTGCCCCACCCTGAAGTGAAGGCAGTGGTAGGCGATTCTGAAAGGTGATGATAAAATCAGCTGAGAAACTGTTTTCCATGTTTCTCTGCACAAGTTGATGGTGCCCACAGACTGAGAACTGCCTGTGGCTCCCACTATGGATGGATTTACCTGGATTAAGCATATCACCATGATGTTACCATTGTCCTTCCATTGGAGAAGAACTGCTCTTAACTCCTAGACTCAATTTTCTTAAGAGTTCGGGCCACTGATATTTAATCACCTAGCAAAGATAAGTGGATTTATAAACCAGAGTAAAACACATGATTAAAAATGAAAGCACCGGCTCGGTGCCTGTAGCTCAAGCGGCTAAGGCATCAGCCACATACATCAGAGCTGGCGGGTTTGAATCCAGCCCGGGCCCGCCAAACAACAATGACTACTACAACTAAAAAGTAGCCGGGCGTTGTGGCAGGCGCCTGTAATCCCAGCTACCTGGGAGACCGAGGCAAGCCAATTGCTTAAGCCCAACAGTTGGAGGTTGCTGTGAGCTGTGACACCACAGCTCTCTACCCAAGGTGACAGCTTGAGGTTCTGTCAAAAAAAAAAAAAAAAAAATGAAAGCACCTTATTAATTCCAGTTTTATTTCTACATTTTTCCAAGTCTTCCTTCCATCTCCGTTCCTATGCTGATGCTGTTCGTATTTTAAAATTATTTTTAGAAAATAATTGTCATACTTGTAACATTCTTAGTTAACAAATACTGCAATAGTCAAACAAATATTCCAGTTATGTTGGCTGCTTTATTTTTACTCCTTCTACTCAAAAAGTACTAAAATGACATTATATGAGAAAATATGGAAATAATAGCAGAATATAAAAAAAAACCAGAATTACTACTTAAGAAAGAGATAGGTGGGAAAATTATGACAAAGTAGATGGAGAGAGAGACATTCTTAATCTCTGCCTAATTCTCAGATAATTGTCTCTTTCTCAACTGCCATGATCTTCCTAATCAATAGCTTTTCCAAGTGAAGAGAATCAATTGTTTTTTCTACAAGCAGAGCCCTCAGTGATTTAAAAATACAGTCAACTAGCAGAACATTACCTTTCTCATACACTGGAAGAGCAGCTGGAGAACCACTTGGCTATTCCTCTAAGCAACAAACAAGTCAGCATATTTCATGGGGAGCAAAAGTGAAATCTCTTGATTCAAAATAAATATCCATTTTCTCACCCCATAGAAGGAACGGAGGATGATTCTTGCATTAGTTTCCCAGAGCTGCTTTAACAAATGACCCCAGGCAGGGTGGCATAAAACAACGCAAATCTATTCTATCACAGTTCTGGGGGCTGGAAGTCGAAAACCCAGGTGCTATCAGGGTCATGTTCCCTCTGAGACCTGCAGGGCAATCCTGTCTTGCCACTTCCTAGCTTTCAGTGGTTTCTGATGTTCCTTGGCTTGTAACTGCATCACTTTAATACTCGCCTCTGTTTTCACTTGACCTTCTTTCTGTGTGACTCTGTGTTTTTTCTCTTTTCTTCTAAGGATACCACTCTTTAGATTTAGGACCAGCAGCTATCAAGTGTGACCTCATCTTAACTCATTACACACGTAATGACTCTGTTTTCAAATAAGATCACATCCTCTGGGTAGGCACAAATTTCTCAGTGACATTACTGAACTCATTACCGTTCTCAAGCTGAAATGTCTTTTTGGAACAGAGAAGACTTATTAAAAAATTCACAGATAGAGAGATATAGACACTGACACATAAGTAAACACACGTGTATAATGGATGTATGTGTGTGTGTGTGTGTCTCTAAAAAAGGTAAGGCTAGTTGCCAAATAACTCAGAATAATAAGAAAATTTCTTGTGGAAAAAATCAGGATCAGGCCCACCAGTTGAGAGTAAATGCAGCCTCAAAGGGAAAGTAAATTTTACCATAAAAGCCATGGACAGCATTCATTTGGGACTGAATAATGACATTGCATACATAAAATATTTGATGTGTATAAGAGTTATTCCATTTTATCTGTGGTTAATATCATCACACGCACACAAAAACTCTATGCACAGTTTCTAAGTATAATTAAAACTTGGCTTGGCGCCCATAGCACAATGGTTATGGGCACCAGCCACGTACACCAAGGCTGGCAGTTTCGAACCTAGCCCAGGCCAAAACAACAAGGACGACTGTGAGAAAAAAATACCCAGATGTTGTAGCAGGCACCTGTAGGCCCAGCTAGTTGGGAGGCTGAGGCAAGAGAATCACTTGAGCCCAAGAGTTAGAGGTTGTTGTGAGCTATGACACCACAGCACTCTACCAAAGACGACATAGAGAGACTCTGTCTCAAAAAAAAAGGAAGTATAATTGAAACTCTTTGAGTGTACTCTTAGGTTCTAAAGTGTGTTACACATATGACTAATTTATCTTATGAACATAAGACTATAAAGGGAGAAATTTAAATTTAAATATTAATAAACCCATTAATATCTCATTAATATCTGCCAAATACTTCAAGAGTCACAAAGAGTTTTAATTTAGATTACTTAAGTTGATGTCTCTAGAAAACCTGAGAGGTAGGTATTATCAAATCTAGCATCAAGCAAACAAATTCTCCACTTGCATGTATGGTGATCTCAAACAAACCATAGCCTAGATACTCAGTTTCTTAACTACCTAAATGGTTGAAAATATATCCTCAGCTTCCTTTTAACTCTAAATTGGACAAAAATTTGCACCTATACCTACATGCAAAAGGCTAGTTCATTAATATTAACTAAGGGGAAAGGGCCAAATGAAATTTAAATGTGCGTATCATCAATCATCTTCAGTGATAAATTCGAACTTAAATGTACATTTTAAGAAATATCAGAAATTATACGATTTCCATTTTAGCTTTGGTTGTTAATATCATGTTAGCATGGCAATTTCCTATCAATAAATTAACTATAAACTTTGTAAATGTATGTTGCTAGTGGAAAAATGGACAATAATAAGACCAAGGCAGGATTTGTGGGAAAACACAGAAGTCCTTGGTAGTTAAAGGGCACTAAAATGTACACTGTCCCCTAAGCTCTTGAGGAAAGAGACTATATCCCACGTGTGTGTGTGTGTGTGTAAACCTCACAAAGTAGGACTTACAGAAATGACTTGAGGCATTATTTCTTGATTGAATACAACCAAATGGAGCATGGAGTGCCAAGGTTGAGAAAGTAGTGCGTTTAGAGAACAAAGGCGACTAAACAAAACATAACCTGCTTTATAATCCCTCAGGAACTTGACGGGAACCAGATCTTTGGATCCCTGGATGTTATGGGCGTAAATAAATAAATAAATAAATAAATCCTACAAAGACAAAGAAAAATTAGGTAAAATCATAGATGAAGCTTAAGTTGTTTAAAGACTCCAAACTGTATGTGAGCTACTGGGAAAATATTTGTTTCGTCTATAAGGAATTGTATTTGTTTGTTCCAGTCACACACTGCCCTCTAGTGTCAAAATTTCTCTTTACAACGCAAAGAGTGAGCATTGGATACCCTCTATCTGACCTCCCACCCTATTCCCAGCCTCCACCCCCAAACTCACATAATTTATTCAGGTAGAAAATCCTTGTAGATTTAGTAGATATACGTATATTTCCGTATAAGTATGTGTGTGCATTTAAATATCAGGTCTAGGATAATTTAATTATACTTCTGTAATATATGGGGAAAATGTTGAGAATAAAAATTGGCATAAATCAAAAGCTATCATTAAAAAGTATTTCTAATTATCAATTACTTGGTACCAAATATATTTTTACTTTAATATATATATATATATCTGTCTCATTAAATAGATTTATAATTATCTTACTTCTCAATACAAAGTTAAAGATAAATAAATATATTGCTTTTCTCTATATCACCAAAGAAAGGCTGGGGAGGATAGATGAAGAAGGGGCTAGGAGAGGTTGGTGAACAGGCACAAAGTGACAGATAGGAATGGTAAATGTTGGTGTTCTGTTACACAGTATAGTTACTATAGCAAATAATAGTGCGTATTACAAGAAAACTAGGTTTTGAATGTTGTCACCAAAAAGAAATAAATGCTCAAAGTGATAGATACGGTAATTAGCCTGATTTAATGATTATACTATGTATACATCATGGGACATTGCCTTGTACCCCATAAATACATTATGTGTCAATTATACAAAACAAGTAATTTTAAAATACAAATTTCACTGTTTAATATCCAAAGGGGGGAAAATGAGTCTCAAATTTTCCTGTGACTTTGGCCAGAGTCAGGAATAAAAAGCCAGAATATATTCCTTATTCCTTGTCCCTTAGCTCATGTGCAAGATCTTTGTGTACATCCTAAAAGGGAGCATGGGTTTAGGCAGATCTACATTTCCTGGTGATGAAACCAGCTCTTGAGAAAATGCAGTGTGGTCCATCTGTGAGGAAACCTTGCAACTAGCAGGTAGCCTTGGGGAGGAGTGTTTTCCTAGGCACAAACAAAAGGGTCATTCTTACAACATCATGATCTAGGCTTATTCAAAATTTAACCTTCATTATAATTTGAGGCTTTAAATAGGAGGAGACCCCAAGCATCTCAGAGTTAAATTATAACACACAATGAATCAAGTTTTAGGGAAAGAGAATAAGAGGAGAGGGAAAGAGAGAGAGTGGGAGCAAGGACACTAACAGGCAAGGGACCTACAACAGTTTACAGAAAAATAACTTCCGTTCCAAAAACTCAAAGAAAGTGGGCATTATCATATTTTAAAATATTGTGCTAAGAGATAAAGAGGTCCATTGAAGTGAGATACTTTTCAAAGCACAAAGAAACTGAGGTAAGGATGATGGGGAGTTTTTGGTGGTGGCATTTTCTCAAAGTGTTTTTCGGTATTTTCTAAAAGTAAAAATAAAGACAATGAAATGCTTATGAAAATAGCTGGTCTCGAGATATATTTAATAATATATTTCTCCAAAGCATGTAAAAAAATCAGATTATTGGACCCTAAGTTCACTAAGCACTGGCAGCACAGTATTTAATTTTTTAAGGCTATTTTCTGGCATATCAAATAATCTAAATTTGGCTTTTTATGGTTTTCCTTCAATAAGACACTGAAAATGGCTCTACTTGCATAAACAACTAACACATGACAATTATGTTTCTCCTTATAAATATATCAGTATATCTCCTGTTTAGTATATCAATATATTTTTAATTTAGCTAGATTCATTTGTCATGCTTGAGGATGTTCACACTAATATACCTACCTTAACACAGTTGAGAGCACAAACATAGACCAAGGAAATGCCATTTATTTTTAGACTTTTTATCTAACTAAATACATTACCCATTACTCCTGCATGTGGTCTATTTCTTCCATCAACATCCTTAACATATTAATCATAACTAGAAAAAAAATCTGGCCTGATAATTCCAACATTCAAGCCATTTCTGATTGGATTGGATGCTTGTTCAAGTCTCTTCAAACTCTGAGTTCTGTTGTCTTTGTTGTCATGCTTTGTACTTTTAGTTGCAGTGGACGTGACGTGTCAAGTAAAAGCAGAACGTTCTGTCGCCACATGGTCTCAGTCTTTTGGGAAGCCCATGCCTCTGGACTGAACCTCACTAATTTGCTTCCCAGTCTCATTGCCCACTCCTACCCTGGCCATTAGGTGAGAATGAAAGGCCACAGGGGGCTAGATTTGTGTATGTTCCCTTCTTTCATAGGGAAAGTTAGACGAAATTGGAGTTGGGTGTTTTCCTTCCCCTATCTCAGTCTCTGAAAACCTTGACAGGGTTAGGCCCTGCCTGAGAATAGAACTTGTTAAGAACAAAAGAACAATCAGCCCTATTTCAAAATGGCTCCTTCCTTCCTCTCTGTGCTGGAAGCATGAGAGATTTTCCTCCAATATTCTTTGTGAGGACCTAATAAAACTCACAAAAATATGAGGGTTTCCTATGACTAAGTCCTCTGGAGTTTCTGCCTCCCAATTGTCTGCTCTACGCCCCCAAAGATTCATCAATTACTAGTCAATTTTTCTACCCTGGTGTTGGTTCCCGTGTGGAATTTTGCTTCGGTAAATTGAGATTCTCTTATACATTTATCAAAAGTATTTGTCTTTCTGTCTCCTTAATTGTGGGAGGGTGGTTTATTCTGTGATCTCACTTCTCTGCCATATCTAAGAAGAGTTACTAATTTTCCAACATGTTTGGCTTTTACTTGTTATTAGGATAGAATTCTAACTTCTAAGCTCCTTACATGCCAGAGTAGAAAGCAGATGTTTTAACTTTTAAACATACACAATTTGGTAAATTTTTAAGTTTTCAATCTGCATTCCAATTATATTTTTGTTTTACAATTTTATTTACATGTAAATAATGTTTTATTTTTTTCATTCAGGTACCTCTTTATGTGATCACAATTAAGAAAACCTGTGATTTTAATTAAGGTCTACATGATGTATTTTTATTATTTTTGAGATATTTTAGATATTTTAGAATTTCAGGAGTAATTGTCATAAAGAAATAAAAATTTATTAAAAATGTTTTGTTGAAAAGGTGATAAGAAATGCTGAAAACTAAAAGACAAAGAGACAGGGGTAATATTAGGGTTGTGGAGTAGAACATAGACATACTATTTGGTTATACATGAAGAAAAATGCAGAGAATTCAGAGAAAAAGAAAAAATAATGTATTTTTCTGAGCTGTTTTATTATTATAAATAGAAAACATGAATGAAAATTGATAAGAGAAATGGAGAGGAAACAATTAGGGTTAAAAAAAATAATGTGTTTTTTCTCCATTGAGTGATTTCCAAAACACAAAGAAAGACTTTTACAAGATGGGATGAACTCTTTGGGCAGTATTTAAATGAAAATTCTCAAATTGCACAGCAAAGGAGTAGGGTACATGAAAAACAAGCTCATAAAATAATAGGAAGGAAATGAGTGATGAATCTTGCAAATGTCTGTTTACAAATACCAGGAGGAGAGAAATGAGCTTGCCATGATGCCACAGTGCACAATGAGGACTTGAGATAGTGTTACAGAAACAAATCGGGTAAATTAAATTCTAAATTATACAGTCAAATTATTAATATTGATAGATAAAATTGTTATCAATGAGATAGATGAAACATAAGACAAGGGGGCACTATAAAACAAAAACTTTAAAATAAAAAGTCTTAGAGACAATCTTTGAAATCTATATAGCCCAAACTATTAATAATCACACTTCTAAGAATACAAATTTTAAGGCTGTCCTCTCGACATGAAGATTATAGTTATTTACTTCAGATGGCCTTCAGATTTACAGAACAATATTCAAAGAGATTGTTTTATTTCTTTACTAATTTAGAACAAAATATAAAATAAATAAGAGTGAAATAGGCATTTGTTTAAAATTACTTTTCTTAAAACTCTAGTGATTAAGAATAAGAAAACATGTAAACACTCAAAATCATTTGGAAAATATGTGAAAGGTGTTAGTATAGACTAAATGCAGGTGGGAAAGTTGGCTTCATATTCTGTAACACTTGCCAAAAATATTGTATTTTTGTTTGATACAGAAAAATTTAATTGCTGGAGATCTCCTGAGGAAGGAAGGTTTCTTCTCTGAATATTTTTAAATAAAATACACTTAAATTCTTCCTTTTCTAAAGATGTGTGCATTAACATACCACATCTCTGTGTGCCTATTATATGTAAACATAGCCTAGATTTGCTTTTGTACTGATTATAGAATACTAAGAAATGGGCAGAGCTTGTCCTAAGATAAGACTTTCATGAGTACAGTGCCTAGTTTTTGTCTAGATTTTGCAGATTACTTCAAGCAAATGTGATATTAGTATTTTAGTAAGGGAACTTTAAGTATATAACTAAGTGACATATTTAAATACGTGCATTTATAAGTTTTTATGTAAGTACTGACTTGAGGGAATCACAGATAATGAAACCCTGGATGGAGGTTTAATACATTTAAAAAGTCTCATCTCTCTGATAGGCAGAAATATAGAGGCTTATTCGATAAAAAGATCACCTAACAAAAAAAGGTCCTTTTTCAACATAATAGCTACCACACACCAAAACTATATGGATAGGCACATTACATTAATACATTTGTGGCCAATTTGTAAATTACGCCACGATCAGCAGCTCGTACAATAGCTAATTGTGTCAGCAAGCATTCACTCAACTAATGATCTTTAAATCCTATCTGTGAGGAAAAAGTCCGCTTCTAGGTGATGTTGCTACAAAGATACAGATGACTATAGGGTGTGCTGTGCCTAGTAAGCATCATACGCAAACCTCACTGCCATCCTTCTCGGTGAGTGCTGTGAGACAGAGATCGGGAGAATACAAGGCTACACAAGGAAGAATGCTCAGTGTGGCTGGAGAGGTGGGAGAATAGGAGAGCATGCCACAAAAGGAGGGCTTCATCCGAATGTAGACAGAAAACATGAGAAGTCACCGGAGAGGCAAAGAACAGGAGAGAGGGGGGAGACATGAATAACCAAATGAGCAGCATTTCCAGGTTTATGATTGTGGCATGAAGGACAAGAGGGACCTGAGTGTACTTGGAGTACTGTTGTACAACTTTCCACCTCTTTGGAAAACAGTACGGAGATGAATTAAAGAAATAAAAGTAGCTCCACCATTTGATCTGGCAAGCCCATTTATTGGGTGTTTACCAAAGGGAATAAGTTATTTTATCAAATAGGCACCCACACTCTAACTTTCATTGCAGCATATACCACAATTTGAAAGATGTGGAATCAACTCAAGTGTCCATCAATTGATGAGTGGATTAATAAAATGTGATATATGTATACCATGGAATACTAATCACCCCTAAAAAAGGAATGAATTAATGCCTTTTGCAACAATTTGGGTGGAACTGGGAACCATTCTGCTAAGAGAAATATCTCAATAGACAAACACCACCTGTACTCATTATTAAATTGGGACTGACTAATGAACTCAAATGTATACAGAGAGGTATAAAAGTTTGTGTAAATCAAGTCGGGTGGAGAAGGAGGAGGGAAGGGGTTAAAGCCTACCTGATGGATACGATAAACAGTGTATGGGTGATGGGCACAGCTATAGGCTGGAATCATGCATTACAAAAGCAATCCATGCAATCAAAAACACTCTTAATATTTTGAAATTTTAAAATTAAGTCAAACTAATGTCTGTTGGTTCAGACATTTGCATATAATACCTGGATAGAATTCTTCAGCTTTGGGTCTGGAAGAAGCCTGTCTACCTGAAACTCAGAGTTGCTTAAAATTTCACATAGTGGGAGCAGGAGGGAGTGAGTGAAATGAATGACCATTGGTTCTTTAGCCAACAGTGGCTGCCTCAACAGAATTTTAGATATTAAAAATATTTAAGAATTATAGACCATGCTGATTCCAAGTGACAGAGACACCTTAGTGGCCAAGTCTTTCCATCCATGCAAAGATTTGAGTTATGTCCCAGCAGATCAAATTTTATTGTGCTTTGCTTTATTGCCCTCACAGTTTTTTTTTTTTTTTTTAATTGAAGATTAGTTGCAACCCTGAGCTGAGTACATCTATCAGTGTCATTTTTACAACACCATGTGCTCACTTTGTGTCTCTGGTCACATTTTATTAATTCTAGCAATATTTCAAACTTTTTCTTTATTATTATATTTGTTATAATGATCTTCTATGCTATTATTTTGTTTTGGGACACCACAAACTGAACTGAAAATATTCACAAGCTATATATCTCATAAAAGGCTAGTGTCCAGAATCTACAAATCTATTTTAGAGAACTTCACTGATTAAAAAAAAAAAAAGAACTGATTCTTATTCATTAAATGAAGAACTTCAGTGATTTAAAAATCAACAAAATGGAGAATTTCACTGATTAAAAAAGAAAATTGATTCTTGCTCAGTAAACGAATGGTCTGAGATAAAAAAAGTAGCAAAATATGTGCACGATTAATGTTGACCACTAAGGGAAATAGTGACACATAAAAAAATAAAGCAGAGAATAGTTAAATAGTTTACATGAAATGAGCCTGTAATACAAATGTGCATGAAAATGTCTAATTCTTAAGACAGTTGAAAAAAATCCACCCTCTGAATAGTTATTTAAGCCACATATATTTTATGCAAAATATCTTGAAAAGATAGATATCTTTTACAACAATCAATTAAAAGTCTTGGAAATAAAAATCCAGTCATTGAAATGGAAAATATAATAAGTGAATATGCTTTCTATTAAATAATAAGAAAGATAAGCTCAAGAGTTTGAAGTTGCTGTGAGCTATGATCACACCATGTCACTCTACCCAGGGCAACAGAGTGAAACTCAGTATAAAATAAAATAAAATACTGACTATGGAGAAATTCACAAAGAATACAGTATTAACAAACAGTATTCAAGAAACCTGTATAACTTGAAAGGTTCAAAAAAATCCATTCAAAATATCTCCAAAAGAAGAAAATACTTGGGCGGCACCTGTGGCTCAGTCGGTAAGGCGCCGGCCCCATATACCAAGGGTTTCTGGTTCAAACCCGGCCCCGGCTGAACTGCAACCAAAAAAAAAAAAAAAAAAAATAGCTGGGCGTTGTGGCAGGCGCCTGTAGTCCCAGCTACTCGGGAGGCTGAGGCAAGAGAATCGCTTAAGCCCAGGAGTTGGAGGTTGCTGTGAGCTGTGTGATGCCACGGCACTTTACCGAGGGCCATAAAGTGAGACTCTGTCTCTACAAAAAAAAAAAAAAGAAGAAGAAGAAGAAAATACTTAATACTTGGGATAATTTCTCAGATTTAAAGGTGGTCATTACCTTATATTTATTTATTTATTTATTTATTTTATTTTTTTACAGTTGTCTTTTTTTTTTTTTGAGACAGTTCTACCCTATGCCCTGCACTGAGTGCAATGGCATCATAGCTCACTTCAACCTCAAAATTGGGCTGTGGGCATCCTGCTTCCTCAGGCTCCAAAGCCTCTGGAATGACAGGTGCTGGCCACAGTGCCCGGCTGGGTTTTTCCATTTTTTTCATGAATTGGGGTCTTTCTCTCATATAAGTCCTGAACTCCTGAGCTCAAGCAATCCTCCTGCCTCAGCCTCCCACACTGCTGGGATTATAGGTGTGAGCCACCGCGCCCAGCGGTTGGAATTGTGTCCTAACTACCAAGTTAGTTTAATTGATATAATAAAGATGAATATTCACTCAGACATTGGTAGTGAAATACTATATCATCAAGGATAAAGTATATAACAATGTATCAAAAAATTCATAGCAATAAAAAAATGACTAATGGAAAGTGGCCTTTCATTGATACTACGAGATGCCAGCAAACATTTTTTATTCCAAGGGAAGGTGGAGACAGAGTTGTCAAAAAATAATTTTGTATCCAAATTCAGTATTGTTTGAAGTGAAGGAAAAAAAAAGAAATAATATTTTCAAATATATGAAGATTAATACATTTACAATACACAGACCTTCACTAAAGAACTATTGAAGAGTTAAGACATTGAATACAGATAGACATAATAGGGTAAAAGAACATTATGTGAACAGTAATTAATACATTATATTGATAAGTTAGACTAAATGTTGACTAAAACCATATTAGCCTTTTTTATGGATTCTTTAAAAATGTTAAAATATGGAAAAATATATCTAATGCCTTAAAATTATTGTTTTATTTACATTGTCCTAAAAATTATAAAATAAGCAATAACACAAGAAGAGGTGACTGACTGACAGAAATACATAGATGGACACAGAAATGAGATGATTCTATGTTGTACAAGTGTCAAAAGAGGGGCAGAGAGAGTGGGAGAGGAGGAATACTTTGAAGAATATTCTAGAAACTTTTTCAAACTGTTTATTGTGATAATAAATTTGAAAAATTAGTTATAGTTATTTTTGTTGTTTCTGATTAGATAAAGAAAAAAATTTAATACAAGATAATTATATCATTTTTATATCCTCATTGCAATATGAAATCATGAAAAGGGGATAACATTTAAAAATTTAAGGGGCGGCGCCTGTGGCTCAGTCGGTAAGGCGCCGGCCCCATATACCAAGGGTGGCGGGTTTAAACCCGGCCCGGCTGAACTGCAACCAAAAAAAAAAAAAAAAATAGGGGGCGGCGCCTGTGGCTCAGTGAGTAGGGCGCCGGCCCCATATGCCGAGGGTGGCGGGTTCGGACCCAGCCCCGGCCAAACTGCAACAACAAAAAAAATAGCTGGGCGTTGTGGCGGGCGCCTGTAGTCCCAGCTACTCAGGAGGCTGAGGCAAGAGAATCGCTTACGCCCAGGAGTTGGAGGTTGCCGTGAGCTGTGTGATGCCACGGCACTCTACCCAGGGCCATAACGTGAGACTCTGTCTCTACAAAAAAAAAAAAAAAATTTAAATCAGCTATGTCTTGAGCTACCACTAAAATAATGCAAAAGTAGTTGTATATTTTTATTTTTTATTTAATGTTATCAAATGTTGTAATTTTTTACATATCATTAAAATATGCTGGGAAACTCTATGAAGAATGACATATTAGAAGTGAATTTCTGTTTTTACTTCTTCGAAGAAATATTCAATTGCTGGTTCTATTTCAAATTTATCATTTGTAGGTCTTGAGTGCCCTCTTCTGGCTCTATAATGCAACTGTTGATTTTACAATGCTATCCCAGTGGAATCATTTTTTCTGTTATGTTCTAATTAGTTTCCCTTTGCAACCAGAAATATTTACTAAAATTATGTCTATTTTGCTCCGTTGCATCCTTTTCCACAGCAGCATAATGGGTAGCTATTATTTCGGAACGATTTCTGTTTCTTGTTCTTAATTTTGTTAATCTTCCTCTAGGGCACACTAGGAAAAGTTGTCTTTAAAGTTTTTAGTCCTTGTAATAGAGAAACACGTCAAATATCAGATTCTGAGTAAGAATGTATTATTTTTAAACTAGCTTTAAAGAAAAAAAGGAAGGATGACAAAGGTGGGAAGCTTGTTAGACTTCACAATTCAAGTTAGTTTTAATCATTTGGAAGATAAAATAGGATAAGAATGACTTCTCATGTCTGTCTCTCTCTCTCATCCTTTCAAAGTACTCTCCCTGGCCATCTGGTGATCTTGGTGATATTCAGCAATGAGATATATAATATAGCACTTTTTCCAGAATAACATCCCAAATTTACTTGTGTATACACACGCCCCTATCAGATACCTGAAAAAAATATTTTTGACTAGTGATTCATTCATCTATTTTGCTGAGTATATTCTGTGTCTATAGTTTATATTCCTGGGTTGCCTACCCCTAGATGACACTTAAAAAAACAAACAGATGAACACACACAAACAAAAAATACGGCAAGCGAGAGACTAAATTTTAAGGAAATAAGTATGCCTCTCGTGTCTCTCATCATTTTTAAAATACCCATGGATTCCTCTTTTTTTTTTTTTTTTGTAGTTGATCACAATCACGAATCACAGCCAGTTTTGACGTGATGAGAATATGCTGTCAAAACATTGCCAAGCTGGAGTCAAGAATGACAACTTTAGCGAGTTATCTTTTGAGCACATGATTTCCACATGGAAGGCTTGCTTTGTTTTAATGTTTAACTTGCAGGTTAAGACAGAATTTCCACGCCCTTCTTTTAGGGCCTAGAATTTAAATTTTTTTATCAGTAGTCTTTGTGTCTATGGAAGTAAATTACCCTTGCAATTCAAAATAGAAAGTATTTTCAGATTAAGGTGGGGCAGGATTTCTTGTCCAGCAGAATTATTACCCACAGTAACCAGAGGCATCAGATTTATGAATTTCTACTTTTCCCTTTGCTCATATAAACAAAGTAGAACTTGTCTGGGCAAGAAGGGAGAGCGAAATAATTTGCAACAAAATTTTAGATAATATGGGGTAAAATTTCATTTTAATTGAAAAATAAGAAACTATAGTCTCCATATTATTTCCTCACCAATGTTTTTAGATACTTAGAAAGACCTAATATTGATGAAATTATTAAATAATTATTGAATCTCTCAGATTAAAGAATATAGGTAATTATTCCGAAACTCAAGGAGGGGCTTTCAGAAAACAAAACAAAACTAAGATTTCTTTGTCTTAGTTTCACTAGTACTTATAGGTGGGAATTGTATCCTTCATTTTATTTAGAAAAAAAGTATTGCTGAAAGTCACTTCATATGAAATTAGAATTCAACTGGCTCTGTGTGTAATATTTGAATGAATCATGAAAGCCTGAATTTAATAAAATTGGCTGTGGAAGTCTGAAATAAAAGCAGCAATAGATGGCACTAGAAGACTGGGAGTGTTAGAAGGAAAGCCAAGCCTCTCCCTTTCTCTTCCAGCCTCCCCCTTTCTCTTCCAATTCTCATAAAACATTTGATAAGGGGCTAGATAGGGAGTTGAAGGGACGTGATGGAGAGAGAATCACATTTATAGTGGAAGATACTACTGATTTGCCTACTTTTTCTATAAGGCATTCTGAAATGTGTTCCAGGGAAAGGGAATGGTCAACTTACCACAAAGATTCTGCTCAAAACACATTAACCTTCTTATTTAGTTTGAATCAAAAACAGATGAAGGCGGGTCCACCCTGACTTTTATCAGGGTTTGTGCTATTTTATTTGCTGCTACTGATAATTGAATTCTTGCTGCTTAGAAAAAGCTCAATGCATATATTCGTCATTTGGATAATTATTACCTTTTTCCCCCATAGGCAAGTAACCCATAATCACTTATGCAATACAGATTTTCTGTTTTGTTTTTTTTTTCCTAACAAAGCAGACACAAAGACATTTATAGCATTTTATTTTCTTTCCACCTGAAATGGCTTCCATTTCATAGCAACAGATTTGTTTTATTTATTTTTTTATTGTGTAAATCCGTCAATGTTGAGCCTGGCCTGCACCGCACTCCCTTGTCCCGGCTTGCCCAGCCTCACAGCTATGACTCCTCTCTTACAGGTGCAGCTTTTGAAGCACATTCCAGACCTGCTTGTTCCCACACTCTCCTAAACCTCTTTCATAAGACCATGAAGACAGACTTGAAAACCAACAAAAGATGCTTCTGACATTTTTTAAAAAAATAAAAACTGTCTGGGTCCAGGAGTGGTGAATGAGGTGTATTTGGAGAAAATCAGTAGACATCAGGTTATCATTTATCCTCTCGGTTAGCTATGAAAAAGGGTCAAAACAAACAGTCAAACAAACAAAACACTTCGCACTCTGTAAACATGTATCCAGACAAGTATTGCCTGTCCAGAGCTGTGCTCTAAAATCGAAAGACATTCTTTAAAAATCAGCGGTTTCTGAAATACATTTTTATTTAATTTGGAATCAGAAAATATTTTTTACACTGTTTAATGACTGAGAACTGACATGGAACATTTCAGCTTCATTTCCTAATTAATAGGATTTATTTGTTTTCTCTTAGTTTATTCATTTTCTTGATCAGTGACCAAGGGCAGAACTGGCTCATGTGAAGTTCAGCCCCGCATGTGATGTTAAAGAATTTCTCTGACTGGGAATCGTTATGGGTCCGTCACAGAAATCATACATGTGAATTGCAAATGTTTTTCTCTATTTTCATCTCTCCTTTCTTCTTTTCTTATATCCTTTCTTTCTCTTTTTACTTTTTTCCTGAGCATTTTTGAATACTTACTCTGTTCTTAAAGATTTTCTACACATTGCTTCTTCTAAATTCTCTATCTAGCTAATTGCATCTAGACTTTGAATTTTAATAAAGAAAATTTTATTAGAAAATGCTATATGTGTGTGTGTGTAATGGGGGGATTTCAGGTTTAAGAGAAGCAAAGCAATTAGAATGTTTTCTGTGTATCTTCCAAATTGGTTAGCTGATGACCAAATGTAAGAACAGTGTTGTACATATACAAAACAAAATCAATGAGATGAATACATCATCCTCAGCATAAACAATGAAATTAATTATAAATCAAACTGTTAAGAAATTGAGTGAAATGAACACAATTTGATTTGAGGCGTTATTCCTATGGCAATTTTAGTAATTGGCCTGTGGAATTTAATTGTGCATTGAAATATTAAATGAGATTTTATTCACATGTGGATTCAGGGACTAGATTTCCCATTGAGGTTTTTTCCTAGTCTAATGACTATTGAATTTAAAGTATCGAAGCTCAGATTTTCATGTAACAGAAGACGAGATAAGGATTGAAGTAGTAGGTGTGGTAAAATTGAGCTGCCCCAAAGGAAACTTCTTAAGAAATGGAGAAAGGCAAGTATGACAAGCCCTTTTCTTGTCTATTATAAAATTATGACTTTGGAAAGTTGCTCCAAAAAGATAACAATTTTTTATAGCAGTAGCCAAAGGGTTCTTACTATCATTTAGCAAATGTTGAAGACAACTTTTCCTTGCATTCAATTTTATCACAGCCTTCACTAAATTATCTTAAGTGCTAGAAGAAATTTTGTTTGAATCTTGACCTACTTCTTGAAGGAATTAAGAAGATTCTTAATAAGATTTACAGGCTTAGGGCTTGGCACCCGTAGTGCAGTGTTTATGGCTCCAGCCACATACACAGAGGCTGTGGGTTTGAACATGTCCGGGGCCAATTGCAACAACAACAAAAAATAGCTGGGCATTGTGGCAGGCACTTGTAGTCCCAGGTACTGGGAGGCAGAGGCAAGAGAATCGCTTGAGCCCAGGAGTTTGAGGTTGCTGTGAGCCATGATGCCACGGCACTCTACCAAGGGTGACATAGTGAGACTCTGTCTAAAAAAAAAGAACAAGATTTACAGGCTTAGGTCCAGAAAATTCTAAGCATACTATAAGAAAAATCTCTCCCAGGACAATCTTAGGGGTGTACATCAGTGATTGCCACAACTTTTAGTCTTTCTTCACAAAACTTACTGTGTGCCCCCTCTTACTCATCCTGCACATATCACAGGCATCTGCAATTATGGGCACCTTCCATTCACTCAGATTTATAATTTCTTAAACCTCAATTCTAATTCTGCCATTCTCTACCTATGAAACATACTTTTTATGATATGCCATTCTGAAAAATAAAAACAAAACAAAAGATATTTATCTAGTTTGGTATCAAAGCTTGAATTGGAACAGAAGTGGCAGTAATGTTTGAAGTGAAGAGGAAGGAGACATAAGACAGCAAGTTGATGTTGATGTCATAATTGACAGCTGAAAATAGGAAGAAGGTTTTTGGAGTGTGGCCAGTGGAAAGAATGTGGACAGGGGAGAAAGGAGGCTGGAGTAGAGTGAGATGTGGATGGGCTGAAGAGTGGATGATAGATTATGCGGGTACTCATAAAGCATTTGTAGGAGTTTTATATTTATGTCAAAACTGATGGGAATGAAATAATTACACTAACTTTTTTTGTTTTGAGACAAAGTCTCTCTTTGTTGCCCTTAATTGAGTGCTGTGGTGTCATAGCTCACAGCCACTTTAAACTCTATGTGATTTTCTTGCCTCAGCCTCCCCATAGCTGGGACTACAGGCGCCTGCCACAACACCCAGCTATTTTTAGAGATGGGGATCTCACTCTTGCTCAGGCTGGTTTTGAACCCATGGGCTCAGACAATCCACCCTCTTCAGCCTCCCAGAGTGAGCCACTGCACCCGGACACTAAGTTTTGTGTGTGTGTGTCATTTTATTTTATTTTATTTTATGGCCACTAAATTTAAAATTATTTTTATTTAGTTATGGATGGTAAGGGGAAAGAATCTTTTCATGGAGGGCAGTTAAAAGCATATTGCAGAAATACAAGTTAAAACAAAAACATTTGTAATTGGACTAGAATGGTAATTGTAAAAATTGAAACCATACAGTTATTCAAAACATAAAATCAATGAGCTATTGGGGAGTAAAAGACATTGTGACATGGAATGTGTTATGATGTGGGATGTGTTGATTATTGAGCCAGTTTTAAAAGTTTAAGGTAAAGAAGTTGAATGAGTTACTAGATATCTTGGTCCATACGTTAACAGAAAAGACTGAACTTAAGATTAAAATAGAAAAGATAATATCATAGTAATCTTAGCAGTCTGGGTGGCTGAGACGGGTGGATTACTTGAGCTCTCAAGACCCTGAGCAAGAGCAAGACCCTGTCTCTGTAGAAATGGCCAGGCATTGTGACCACTTTAGTCCCAGCTACTTGGGAGGCTGAGGCAAGAGGATCACTCGAGCCCAAGAGTTTGAGGTTGCAGTGAGGTATGATGTCATGGCACTCTAACAGGGGCAAGAAAGTGAGACTCTGTCTCAAAAAAAAAAAAAAAGATAATATCATAATGGTAGTAATTTAAGTTATCAGCATGTATGAGAATATTGACAGAGATAATTATGTTTAAGAACACATACTTAGAAAGGGAAATAAATATTTTGATATGCAATTTAGCAGAAGAGCTAATGAGGCAAGAGCAATAGATTAACATTTCAACAGAGAGTAAAACATGAGGAAGGTGACCCCAGGGTGTGCTTTACTGTAGCCAGCCTTGCAGCAGATTTCTAGTAAGAAAGTCCCACGTAAGCAAATGGAAACAGATGTGTCACTCTACTGTAACTTAGGCGCCCAGGACAACTTTGGCATTTATTTCAGATAGATGTGCACTCCACTGAAGAGGAGGAATTCTCTCTGTACTCTGTGGGACTGCAGAATCATGGAGTAAATCTCAGAGCATTAAAGTTGCACTCAATCCAATATTAAGATTGAATTTGGGCAAGTCAACAGCTGTGGCAAATGAGCCATTTCTGAGGACTTCCCTGATGATTCCGCATAAATCAAGGCAAGAGTAACCAAGATCCTTACAACTGGGTGAGTTTACTTGGGCATATGAGGCAAAGCTTTTTCAGTTACAAGTTTCTAAACTTAAGTCAAACCAGTTAATTAAACTGTAGAAGTTATTGATGTAACCATCTGTGGTAATCTGATACACAGCATGGTTGTACCTTAAGTCTTGAATATTATCAGAGCTGACTCTCTCTTTTTCTTTCTTAGATTTGCATGTCTCTGTTTTAGTTTTCAGATACAATAAAAGAAGTATCTTCTTATAATAACTCTTCAATAGAACTCCTAAGAATGCCTGTGATTGGTCTGGTTTAGAGAGTGTGTCCATCCTCCACCAAGGACAGTGGCTGGGGACTGAGGCGCTGCTTGTGCTTATCTGAGTCAGGTGCATGTTCCTTTATATTGGGATAAGAAGTTGGCCCAAAGGAAGAGAGGCTATTACTAGAAGATGGGAGACAGATTTTCTAGACAGACAGAAAAAAATTCATGTTTATTAAACTGTGATTCTTACTATATCCACGAAGCTCCAGACAAACCCATTTCTAAGTGCTTTGCCTTGTTTTCCACCATTCTTTCTACTCCTCTCCGATGTAAAGTTATTCCATGTCAAGACCTTTGGAGTTTTGCTACTTTGACCAGAAAGCTCTTTCCCAGATCTTCTCATAGTTGAACTTCTCTTATATTTTAAGTCTTACCATCTACGATCACTATAATAAAAACGCTACCTAATTACTCCCCATCTTATTATCCTTGGTTATCTTTAAGGATGAACACCATTTCAAGTATTATTTAGTAATTTATTTGTATATTGTCTTTCTTCTTCCTTTAAAATGCTTAATTCGTGAAACCAAGAGGTGTCTAATTCACTTAATTCTGTTTCTAGCAGTTCACCAGTGTCTATCTCAAGTTAATCATTTATTATTGAATGCAGAGATTTGAATGAGTCATTGAAAACATTAATTTACTTTGAATAACCCTATTCTCACATCTAAAAGTTGTAGATAATTGGCTCAACTCCTCATTACATTTTACCTGAATTTTCATATTATTGTGATTCCAGTTACCATACCTAACACCAGAGCCAATCCACATGGATAACTGAAGGGATATTTGTTCTTTATTCTTTTTTTTTTCCCTTATTTTCTAAAATTATATATATATATATATTTCACTAGATTAGGAGATAAATATGTTTTTTGGTTGGTGTTACATGGATAAATTGCATAATGCTGAAGTCAGCGCTTTTCATGTACCTGCCACCAGAACAGTGCACATTGAATCTGATAGGTAGATTTTTATCCCTTACCCCCTCACCACTTTTCCCCTTCTTAGTTTTCAATGTCCATTACACCCCTTTATGGCCACATATGTGCATAATCTTAACATGTTTTTGTAGAATATTTGTTTTAATGCAAACTGTTCAACTATCCTCAAGGTAGTTGAAAATTTTAGGAAATAGAAAATAACTCAATAGATATTTCACATTTGCTTGTTACAAAAACAATTCCTAGTTTTATTTTATTAAGATAACAAAACTAGTATTTTTACAATTACCTTGTCCATACTCATACTAAAAATGCCATGTAGATTATTGTACATATTTATATATACTAAAATACATATCACAATATTATCAGTGCATTTTTATATGTTACTGTATCTATCATTATTGCTGAGAGACATTCTTTCAATAGGTTTCTTGTATTTCTGGGTATTTTCTGACTATGTTTTCAAGGATATTTCCATGCTAAACAGCTTTAGAAGATAGAGAAGTTTGCTGGGTTTATCTCCCTTCTGTCTGGAGCAGATTTTTGGTATCAACTCAGTAAGACAAAAATGTCTCTTTGGGACAAAGATTGGGCAGATTCTCTTCCAGTCTGATATGAATGGTTGACGTTTCCTACGTTTGGGATTGCTCAGCTGTGATAAACATCCAATGAATGCACAAGATCCACCTAGGCTGTTCTCTATCACCACACTGGGAACTAGAGACAAAGAACATGGTGCCGCCATAAAACTCATGATGCTTATGGTTCCATGAATAATAACACCCTTTGTCTTTGACCCATAGTCTCCGGTCTTCATCCAGCATCATGAAACTGTGACAGGTTAACTCTTTAGCTTACAGATGGAGCAAAATCTCAAACCCATTGCAGTTCTTGACACTAATTTGTAATACCAGCTTCCAGTCCCTGCTTGTAAATGAAGTGCCGATGGCCTTACCTGGGGGTGGAGTCGTCTCTGAGCTGGCCCCTGACTCGTCCTGTATCCTTCTTGCTATGCCATTCTTGTCCCATTCAGTGTGCGCACGTCTGTTGACAGTAGCCTTTGGGACCTAACTGTTTGATCACTATTTTTAATTTATAAAATAGCTATGCCATGTTTTATCTGTGCCTATATAAGCATATATTACATATAGCTATGTTTTATGTGAATGGAGTGATGGTGGTAGTGGTAGTGAACCTTCTGTCTTGTGGTGCTCCATATAAACTGAAAATGGCAGGATTTCTTTTACAAAGGACCTCATTTTGTCACCCAGGCTGGAATGTAGTGGTACAACCACAGATTACTGAAGTCTCAAACTCCTGGGTTCAAGGAATCCTCCTGCTTCAGTCTTCCGAGTAGCTGGAAATGCAGATGTATGCCACCAAGCTTGGCGTTTTTTTTTTTTTTTTTTTTGTAGAGACAGAGTCTCACTGTACCGCCCTCTGGTAGAGTGCTGTGGCCTCACACAGCTCACAGCAACCTCCAACTCTTGGGCTTACGCAATTGTCTTGCCTCAGCCTCCCGAGTAGCTGGGACTACAGGCGCCTGCCACAACGCCCGGCTAGTTTTTTGTTGCAGTTTGGCCAGGGCTGGGCTTGAACCTGCCACCCTCAGCATATGGGTCCGGCGCTCTACTCACTGAGCCACAGGTGCCGCCCATCGTTTTTTTTTTTTGTTTTTTTTTTTTTTAAAGACGAAGTCTTGCTACATTGTCCAGACTGGCCTAAAACTCCAGGCCTCAAACTCCTGGCTTCAAGCCATTCTCCTACCTCAGCCTCTCAAAGTGCTGGGATTGCATGTAGGTGCCACTGTGCTCAACCCTGACAGGAATTTTTTAAGTGTTTTGTCAGAAAATGTCTTGCCTTGTAGAGAAGTTGAAATTGATTATCCCTTTGCATCTAAATCCATTAAACTTTATTGTACAAAACATCATATTGAATTCTTACAGTTCAATGACTTAATGCCCCAAGTTCTCTGAATTACAGTTGCACCCTCCATTGTCCCTTTCTACCATCTTATCAATAGGTATTCAGACCTTCTGTTCACAGTCTTTGGTATTATTGTTATTGCTGTTATTTTTGTAAATATTGTTCGTTTTCTCTTCCCAAATTTTCTTGTGAGACAAAGATACATATTTTTAATTTAGCATCCTTTCTCCAGAAACTCTTTATAACTAGTTTCTTAATAGGTAAATAAAATCTGATTAACAAAGAAGGATGGCTGTGTTTATGGGTGATGGTTGTGAGAGTCTTCCTGTTAGGCTGCTATTATTTAAATTCATTTTTCTCACACTATCACCATTATCACCCCATACTGCTTTTCTGTTCTGTAAGTGCTAACAGTTATCATTGTTTAATATTATTTAATCATTATCTTTATTAAATATAAATAAACATTTTATGGGCAATTCTTTTCTGTTTATTTCTTCTCATGATGGAGATATAGGTCTCAACCCCTTAAGATTCTTGTTATGTCTACGAATTAGTTAGGCTATTTTAGTTAGCAGTAATAAAATTGTGGTATAGCTCCTGCATAAAGCTAAAGTTGGAAGTGTACATATTGAAATCAGCTTGCTTTTGTAGTAATTAATTCTTTTCCATGGAATGATAGATAATCTTCAAAAATTAATTGGGTTAGTACACAGTTAATGTGACAATTATTAAGACAACAAAATAACTTACCATCTCTATTTCAATGAACAAATCATATTAGATGTATAGCAACTTGATTAATATTTGGCAATTATCAACCACAGGAAAAGTGAAAAAATTTCAAAAATAGTTGTCAGATAAATGATGTTTTATAATGTAAATTATAGTTACCTGAAAGTTAAGTTAGTAGTAACCACACACTACTTTATGGCCATGATATTCATAATCTTAACATGTTTTTGTAGAATATACTTTTTAATGCAAACCGTTTCTTCAATACCCTCAAGGTAGTTGAAAATTCTAGGAAATACAAAATTATATCTCACTAGATATCAGACTTGATTCAAGGTCCAAGCAGTTATGTTCTAGCTGGCAGTAAGACTCATATGATAAATAATAAATTGCTTTCTGCCATGTGATAAACTTTCCCCAAAATTATTTTTTAGTTACATATACTAAGGTATAACTTATATAAAGTAAATGAAACTTATTTAGTATAGTTATATGATTTTCACAAGTGATGTGGTTATTTAACTAGTACTACAATTCAATTAAGATGTAGAATATTCCAATTAATCATAGAATTCCATGGTACTTTTTAAAACAATGATAATACTTTCCTTTTATACTCAGCTCAGTAATGACTGATTTATTTTCTGTGTTTATATTTAGCTTGTTTAGGATTTCCTTTTAATAAAAAAGGAATAATTCTTAAAATTATTATTTATTGTTTAGAAAATTTCTTCCTTCATTGAATTTGAGATCCATCCATGTTACTTCATGTAGCATTAGTTCATTCGTTTTTAATGCTTTTTGATTCAATTTTATGTCTGTATGTACCATAAATTTGGTTTACGCATTTTGTGGATATTTTTTCCATATGGATATTCAATTTTTTCAGCTTCATTTGGTGAAAAGATTTTTCCTTTCTCATTTTTTTTTCCTTAGCACTATTGCTGAAAATAAGGAGGCTGTACAAGCAAAGATTAATTTCTGGTATCTATTGCATTGCTTTGTCTAACTACCTTTTGTTGTCAATCCCATAATGTCATGATCACTAAAGGTTTATAGTAAGTCTTGATATTAGGCAGAGTACTTTATCTTTTGTTATTCTTTTCAAGACTTTCACAGGTAAGATAGGCATTTCCAAATACATTTCAGAGTCGGCTCACCGATTTCCACACAGACTCCTGTTGGTGTTTTAATTTGAATTGTCCTCTGCCTATAGATCAATTTTGGCAAACAGACAGCTTTAATTGCGTCTCCTAATCCGTACATTTAATACAGTGTATGTATTCATTTATTTAAGATATCTTTGATTTCCTTTGAAAAACATCTGAATATTTCTACATAGAAGTTTGTGCCTATTTTGTTAAAGTATCTCCAAATAGTCTAAGTTTTTGTCGATATTGTTAAGTGGTGTTAGTATTATAATTTAATTAGTTATTGTCAATATAAATGTGCAGACACATTTTCGAAGGTTATGTCTTCTTGATGAAATGACATTTGCATCATTATGAAATGTCTTTCATTTTTTTAAGATTATACAAATGTACTTATACCATGTAGTTCATTCGAAATGAATACAGCTTTTTCAGTTTTCTTCCAGTTACTGCTTGCAGTGTATATCATTTGACACACTTTTACTTTTATAGACAAATACAAATCTTGTAAATAGTTTATAACTGCATTTGTTTTTTTTAATGAAGTGGGATGATCTGTCTTTAATTTAAAATAATTAGTTACTCCGATTTTAGTGTGAATTATTTTATACTTACCATTACATGAACAGTTTATTTTCAATTTCTTCTTTTTTCTTCCAATTTTTTTCCTTTCTTGTCTACTTTGATGATGGGCATTACAGTGTTATATTTGCTTTAACAGTTAATTATGTATTTCTAAATTAAAAATAAAAAAACTTTTATATTTATCTATACATTTCCATTTTTGGTGCTGTTTTTTCTCCTAGTAAATTTCTTTATTCCTTTTGTTGCTTATGTTGTGGTATCTATCATCAGCATGAAGAACAACCTTTAACATTTCTCGAAGTGCAAATCTTCTGGCATATGTTCTTTTAGTTTCATTTATATGAAAACATACATAATTTTTCCTTCTTTGGGAAGAAAATTTTTGTTAAATATAGAATTCACAACTTTTTCCCTTTTAACAGTTTATCCATGTCTTTTTATGTTTATCTCACTTGAATTGTCCCTGATGAGAAGTCAGTGGGTATTCTTATTATTGTTCTCCCATATGTGTGTGTATATTTTTGTTCATATTCTTTTAATATTGTTTCCTCTAACTTTTATTTTCAGTAATTTAACTATCATTTCTCTCCATGTGGATTTGTTTGCTTTTATCCTACTATCTTGTTGACATCTGGTTAACTAGATGTCTAGTTTGACATTTTAAAAAATATCAATTTGGAAGATTCTCAGCCATTAGTTCTTCAAATATTATTTATTCTACTTCACCTACTTCTGAGATTACACACACACACACACGATGGCAGTTGGGAGAAGGGGGTGACACAGGCACTAGCTTGACAACCACCATTTGGATCTCACTGGCTTACGTACATTTCAGATCCACTGACTCTGAGCCAGTGCAACCACAGAAATTTTCCAAGTACTGTAGTCTTTTTGGCCTGACTGCCTTACAAATTTACTGTATTTTGTTGTGTATGTTGTGTGCTATTTTGCCTAAATTTTTGAGGAAAAAATTAAGGATGTGCATTATACCTGCATAGTGCTAATTCCTTATCTATGTAAATGTTTTTAATTCTTTTATTTATGCTTATGTGTCAGAAGTGTAACCTTAGAAAGCAATAATGATATCCACAACCAAAATAATAGCCTGGATTATGGTAATTGTACCCTCTTGGCTCTAGCGCCCTTCTGGGCAGGCACCTGGCTGCAGGAGCATCCTGCTGCCCTGCGGATCATACTGATACTGGAGTTTCAGGTTAGTGGTCTCAGTGATTTGAAGAATAAATCTGCGGACCACAGATCAGTGGTAAGACAGAATTTATTTACAGAAAAGAATACAAAAACACTAAAGCTCCCGGTAGGGAGAGAAAAACCAAGTCGGAGAGAAAAGTTTTCTCTGTCCCTCTCCGTCTCTCTCTGTTTGGAGGTATATATAGGTGCATGGGTTCCTTCTATATGAAGCCAGGAAATGAATGGACACAGTCCCTTCCGCTGGGGCAAGGTGAATGAATGTATCAATGAATGGACACAGTCCATTCTCGGAATTGAGGCCTAGGGAACTTATATGAAATTGACCTAGGCATAGGAAATGGGGGTTCCATATTCAGTCATAAGTGCAAAGGGAAGGATACACCAAGGCCCCGGTGTCTCCCTAGCAATTGTCCGGCCTCTTTGGCTATTGGAGCCTCCGGGTGGGAGTGGGGGGGGAGAGCTTGCCTACCCTCCAGCCTGCTGGTTCCTCTGCCAGCTGCCGCTGCACCAACACCGCCAAGGCTGAGCGGCCAGTGGCGTTTTGGAAGCAGGCTCTGCCCCCACTGGTGACAGGCCTTGGTGAAAGGAGGGTGGAAGTGGCCATGTAGTGACTTCTATTACAAGAGGTGCTAGGTGCAGAGCTGGCTACGGAGGCGAAGCCAGGACTGAGCCTAGGCAGTAGGCGAGAGTGCTCTGGACAGCCTGACCCCGCAAACTCCCACGACTGTCCCTTCCCGGCCCACTCTTGTCCCCAAGACACAGGGTGGGTGCAGCCCAGTTCAGCTTGGTCAGCGCCAGCCAGCAGGGAGGATCTGCCGCGCCTTCTGCAACTCGGTCTGGGCGGTGTTGGTGCAGCAGAGGAGAGGAGGCAGGGCTGGAGAACCAAGTGAGGCAGAGAGGGTCAGTGCTCCGGTGGGTCCCTAGTTAGTTGAGGAGGACCACAGCACAGCCCCAGAACCACCTCTGGACCTAGAGAGCCCTCCTCTGACTGCAGTACTCCCTTTGAAAGCATTTTACAGTCCTAAGGGTGATACAGGGTTCCCCCATTCGGGGAACCCCTCTTTTCCTTGGCCTGGTCAATTTCATGTAAGTTTCTTAGGCCTAGCCAATTTCAGGAATGGACTATATCCATTCATTAATGTGTTCATTCACCTTGCTCCTAGCGGAAGGGTCTGTATCCATTCATTTGTTACCAAGTCCTGGCCTAAGGGACTGTATCCATTCATTTGTTACCAAGTCCTGGCCTAATGTAACTACAAAGGACCCAGGCAATCATATATCCTCCTAGACAAAGAACCCAGGCAGAGAGGGGAGATTTTTTCTGACTTGAGTTTTTCCCTCTGCCAGAAGCAGCTCTGGTGCTTTCTCTGTATTCTTTTTTTGTAAAATAAATCTTGTCTTAACACTAATCTGTGGTCTGTGGATTCATTCTTCCAATCCCCAAGACCAAGGACCTACTGAAGAAGAAATTCCGGTATCACCCACATCCTCTCATTTTGTGTTCCCACCCTGTCCACTGGTGGGAATGTGGCCACACCCCTTCTCCTGAGGACCCCACTGGGCTTATTTCCTAGGAAGCTGGTGTGGGGGCTGGCCCTACCTGCCCTGTTCTCCTGATGGTCGATTCCTGACCTTTCTGGTCTGTTTTGTCTCTCTCTCATTCCGAGTCCCCCCAGGACACTATACTTAGGGGGAAGACCACTGATCAGAGCCTGGGAGACCTGGGTTCTGAGACCTGGACCTGCTGGTGGCCCAATGTTGACAACTTGAGCCTCAGTCCCCATAAAGTTTCTGTCTGTGGGGGTACCTGGCAGTGAAGCATGAAAGCTCAGAGGTACTTGAGCCCACAGGTGGTGATTTTGAGCCTATGACATGGCTGAACCCCCAAGGTATAGAGTTGGTACAATTTCCCAAACTTGCCAGTAGGAAGATCCATTTAGAAAGTCTGTTAGTGGACAGATACCCAGAACTTTCTCATGGAAAGCTGATTCCGTGTATTTGGATGTGGCTCAGAGTCTTATTTTAACCAGTCCCCCAGGTGATTTGTAGGATTTGCAAGTTTTGAACAAGCTGGTGTCATTCATTCTCACATTACTGCATGTCCAACATCTGCATGGCTAGAGGAGGTCACAGGCTAGTCACTGAACAGAAATGTAAATGCAGGGTGCTTCCCTGGCACATCACGAGGGAAGGCGTCCTCAGCATGGTTAACCTTCTTGTACTTCTGGAGGCTGGAAGTCCAAGATCGAGGTGTTGTGTCAGCAGGGCTGTTCCTTCTGAGCCCCTGTCCCCAGCTGCTAGATGGTGCTCTCCCCCTGTGTCTCCAGAGTCTCCCCTGCTCATTCTGTGTCCTCTTGTCCTTTTATAAGGGCACCAGACATGCTGGATTAGAGCCACCCGAATGACCTCACTTAACCTTGATTGTCTCTTTTAAAAACCTATCTCCAAATATGTTTACCTTTGGAGGCAGTGGAGGTTAGGACTTCACCATAAGAATTTGAGAGAGCACAATTGAGCCTATAACATAGCATAATGTATTAATAGACAAAGGTCTCAGATCAAATGTTACCTCCTCAGAAAGACTCCTTCTTTTGCTTTTCTATCAAAGCATCCTGTTCCAGTTTTTTCGCAGCAATGAAATTGTTCTGTGTATTTACCAGTTGTTTCATGATTCTGTCTCTTGTATAAGGGGACAGAGACTCAGTTGGATTGGTCCATTTCTGTATATCCAGCACCTAGCTCAATGATGGTATATAGTAGGCATTTGGTAAGTAATTATCAAAATGAACTGTAAGAAAATAGTTCAAAATATATTTTGCTTTGGATCTGATATTTTGACAAATAATACTATTTCTGTTAAAATTTTCAAGAAAATTTTATACAATATAAATATATAACATGAATTTAAAACAAGTCTTTTTTTCAAATCTTTAAGAATTTTTTAAAATTTCATATTACAAATTTTGAGGTTACATCATTCTCACTTCCAAGGTTAAGTTCAAGATGTAGTAGAGCCTTCCCTCAAGGGGCGTGCTGAGCATCCTCACATGTGCACATTGGGTGAGATCTTGCCCATTGCCTCTCTCCTCTCACCAGTTTCCCTCCCCCTCCTCTTCTCTCTTTTCTCCTTCCAAAGTATTAAAGAAGTTTTATGAAAACTCTGAAATATAAATCAATAGAAAACCATATTTTAAAAGTAGTAAAAATGTAATAATTCAGTTAATTTTTGTATATGTGAATTAATAGATAAAAGCTATAGAAAGTTTGCCTCTGATGTTAGTGAGATGCAGGCCATGGAGCAGCGATTCTCAACCTGTGGGTCACGACTCTTTGGGGGTCTCCTGCATATCAGAAAGTTACATTACGATCCATAGCAGTAGCAAAATTACAGTTAAGAAATAGCAACAAAAATAATTTTATGGTTGGGGGTCACCACAACATGAGGAACTATATTAAAGGGTCGCAGCATTAGGAAGGTTGAGAACCACTGCCATAGAGCTTCACTGAAATTTATAGTCCCAGCTACTCGGGAGGCTGAGGCAAGAGAATCGCTTAAGCCCAGGAGTTGGAGGTTGCTGTGAGCTGTGTGAGGCCACGGCACTCTACCGAGGGCCATAAAGTGAGACCCTGTCTCTACGAAAAAAAAAAAAAAAGAAATTTATAACAAGACTCATTTTTTTTTCATTAATTACACAGGGGAATTTAATCATCACTATCAATTTTTATTTTACAAATTGTTTTCTTAAGCATAGTATTAATTTTAGAACCATATGAAAGAAGAAAAACTTTCTAAAAAATGAATGACCATTAAAAAATTTTTGAAGAATAGCTAGAAATCATGACTTTATAGCACTATTGTGCTTTCAGTTGGTCTCATTGTTTCCTTTATGATGGATTTGAAAAACTTGTAGAGCAAGTTCCAGTAGTTGGCCCACAGTAACCTAAACATCAGTTGAAGCATTAGAAATAGTATCCAGATTTCCAGATTTCAGTTGAAGCTATAATTACTCCATCACCACACAGATCAAGCATTATGTAATTACAACTATTGAATGTTGCTACCTGGCTAGCATTCTAAACCAACAGACACAAGAAAATTGTGTCATATTTTGGACGAAATATGGGTTCCAGAACTCAAATTCTGTGTTGTTTAGGGACTGGGTATAGAGTGAGTAGCTTCACTTTTCTTTTTCTCTTTTTCCCTCTGCTGTATATTTCTTCCACTCTAGCTCATCTGTCCCTTAAGCACACTGGAGAGGAAACCAGGAAACCTTTGGCAATTAATGCCAGGCACCCAAATTAAACTATTTAAACCAAAGGGAATATAATTAGACTACTTAATTAGAAAGGACAAAAATTTTTAAAAACAGTAGCTTGAATAATGTAGCCAGAATTTTCTCCTTCTTGTTCACTCTTTCTCTCAAATCTGTCTTTTTTTCTGTTGATCAATGTTCCTTGGCTGGAAGCAGTGACTCCCAGAAGCTTCAGATTTAGGTTATGATACTACTTGTACTTTCAGAGAGAAGAAAGTTTCTCTTCCCGCTATTACTACACAAAATATGTAGAATTGGATCTTATAGTCTCTGGGTTGTTACAGGACTCTCTCTGCATCAATCATTCGGTAATATATGACCCAGTACTAACAAGGCACATGGGTCCAGAATGGGGTAAGGCACATTATCCATAAAACCAAAGTGCTGTCACCATAAATAGGAGAAAAGAGTGCCAGGCAGTCAAAACCCACAAGTGTTAACTGTTAAAAATTTTTTTCTTTGATCTAAAAATAGATCTGCCATTCAATCCTGTAATCCCTCTGCTGGGCATATACCCAGAAGACCAAAAATCACAACATAACAATGATATTTGTACCAGAATGTTTATTGCAGCCCAATTCATAATTGCTAAGTCATGGAAAAAGCCCAAGTGCCCATCCATCCACGAATGGATTAATAAATTGTGGTATATGTACACCATGGAATACTATGCAGCCTTAAAGAAAGATGGAGACTTTACCTCTTTCATGTTTACATGGATGGAGTTGGAACATATTCTTCTTAGTAAAGTATCTCAAGAATGGAAGAAAAAGTACCCAATGTAGTAAGCCCTACTATGAAACTAATTTGGGGCTCTCACATGAAAGCTATAACCCAGTTACAACCTAACAATAGGGGGACCCAGTTACAACCTAACAATAGGGGGACCCAGTTACAACCTAACAATAGGGGGAAGTGGGAAAGGGGGGTGGTGGGTAGAGGGAGGGGGATCGGTGGGATCATACCTGTGGTGCATCTTACAGGGGTATTTGCTAAACTTAGTAAATGTAGAATGTAAATGTTTTGGCACAGTAACTGAGATAATGCCGGAAAGGCTATGTTAACCATTGTGATAAAAATGTGTCAAATGGTCTATGAAGCGAGTGTATGATGCCCCATGATCATATCAATGTATACAGTTATGATTTAATAAAAAAAAATAAATAAAATTTTTTTCTTTATATTTGTGAATGACACTAAGGAAGACAATTCAAGTGGCATTGTTGCAAGGATGGTTTATCAATGGGGGAGAAAGATTGGGCTCAGCCTCAAATACATTATGGACAAGTGGAGATTTATAACCAAGGTCAAGGGTGGGGTCAGTGGGTAGAAAAGTACTCAAATGCCCACGTTAGGGTTAGCGAGATTCTTGTGAGAAACTCAGTAGGATTACTGCTGAAGACAGACTGAGGGAGTGAGAAACTTTGTCATATGTCCAGGGTGAGGGTTTTCACTAAAACAACTCAGCAGGATTCTTGTTAATACCAGTCTAAGAGTCCAAAGTTGAGGCATAGTCAGAAAGAGGAGTTAGAGGAGCATGACTCAAATTTAGTGAAAAGAGAGAACCTTCAACACCCTTAAAAGGCTCATTACTATTAAGTATATGTTGGATCTGATATCAAATCTAAAATGAGCCGTACTCTAACACCAAGGCTTTTGGTAGCTTATAAATCCCATATTTGGTCTCTTTTTATGTCCATTGCCTTTACTTAGAAATATTTGTGAACCCAAAATTCTATATTTTGACCATATCAAAGATAATAGGTATAACTGTCATCTCCACCACAATCTCTCCAATGCTTAGAATTATTAGAATCTAATACATTTTCCATAACTGATAAATGAATAATCTTTGTTGCTTTATGTAATGGAGAAACATAGCAAACAATATGATGTTTCAATCGACTTCCACCTTGTTAACTGTCAGTGTCATACGTTGTGTATTATTTGGATCAGCCCCTACTCTTTGGAAGCTTTCTTTACAATAAATCATTGGAATACTTATGGCCATGCTTTCTCTCCTTGGAATAATCTAAACTAACACTAAGGGTGGTATTATGCATATTTTAGGGAAATTAACAGATAATAAACGCAAGTATGATAATGAATGCAATATCAGAAAATACAGGGTTAATAAATATAGGGAGTCCTTTTGTTTAAAGATGGCATGTGCCCTTTATTATTTGCAACTGTGAATAAGTTGAAAAATTGTTCCTCTGTTTTCTATTCATACCTTATAGACCTCATGAGCCACCGTGTTTAAACAAATAAACAAAAAAGAGCCTGATGCTTATAAGCTACTTGGTTCAGTTATTTCTACAAATTATATTGTTAAGATTGAGGCTATTGCAGTTTTTTCCTTTGTAACTGATTTCTACACTTAAGTTTATCACATATGAGTTCTTCCATTGTCTTCTTTCCTATACAGCCTAGGACTGCTTGTTGGTAATTTTGTCTTGCCATTTCACATTGTGTTTGACTAAGAAAGAACACTAAAGCATACTCTAACAGTATCCACTATGTCTATAACTTCATTCATTAAAATTGTTTAACAAGTGCCTACTGTTCATAGGTCCTGGGGCTACCAGCCGAAATATGGTATAGCGACCGTATTCTAGGATCACAAACCTATATTGGAGCAAGAGATATGCACAAATATAGTGCTGCATTATAGGTCTATTCCAAATACGGCACATGAAGTGATAAACTACTCTCTAAGCATTGGTATATGGGGAAACTATCCATAGAAAAAAGTTTGAACATAGAGGAAAAAGAGAAACAAAGAACTTGTTAAAATTATTGGCTTGGTCATCACTATTTCTCTGGAGTGTTGATAAAAAATTATCTCAATAAGAAAATTGTAGAATGCAATTAATCTTTGAAAGACATTTATATGGTTATCATAACCTAGACCTTTTCTTCCTACTACCAATACCTCAACGGACCTAGACTGAAGGACGCTTAACATTTCTGTAGCTCTTTCCTGACTTTCTTCCGTTATAGAAGTTACACACTTTCTATCCCTGTCTCAATGCATGGGACTATACAGAATAAAGATTAGATGTTTACTTACTTACTTATGCATTCTTCCACATTCCTAAAATCTAGGACAAGAAAACATTTATAGTAACTTGGCTTCTCTTTTATAGAGGACTGAGTGTGTCTTTTATCCTAAGTATTCATTAACTCTTCTAAATACAGTACATCCAGTTTCCTTTGAAATCTTCCATTCTCCATTGGATATGGTCTCCATGGGACTTTCAGGCAAGGACATCTATCTTTTTCCCCTTAATGAAAGGGTGGGCACTTGACGCAAGATGTGGTCAATTATACACCATTTCTGGATTTTAAGTTGTTTGGCTAGAAAATAGTCAAAGCTAACTCATTTTGATGATCATGCCTTGAGAAAACTACTTATTAGTTCTTGATATCTATATGTCAGGAAATTCTCTGTACCTTATCTTTTCAGAAAATTCATATTTCAACTTCTCAGAGCCTCTCATACCGGTCATAAATAAAATTATTCAGAGATAGTTTCTGATAACTTCAACCTTTTCACTCATCCCACTTCCTATGCCTTTTCTTCCTTACCTCGTGCTTTAAGGCTTAGTGCAAATGATGAGCTCTGTGACCACTTGTCAATGCTGATTTCACCCAGAAAAAATATATTATTTTCTAAATTTCTATTCTTGTGTCATTTTGAAATATTCCTCTCCTGCAGTTCTCATGACATTAAATTGTGGGTACCTGAACATATGACTCTGGCTAGATGGTGAGTTCTTTTCAGGGTAGTGAATGGTTCTTATTCTCTTCGTGACTTTCATATATCTCATAGAGCTGTGCATATAGTAAAACACCCAAAGATTCTGTCTTTTTTGTTATTGATGGAACGAATGTGCGAACAGTGTATCTCCTGTGACAGGTGGTTGTGTTCCCACACTGTTCCTTAAACTGAAATCAGAAATTAATCTGAAGTAAACATATCTTACCCTTTTCACCATTATAGTCAACATTTTATTTTGCTTTCACAAAAGCTGTGTGAAAGCTGCATGGGTTATCTGAATAAACACAGTTAAGAAGCCTGAAACATAAATAAGCATTGGCTCAGGAAACAGTGGAAGATGTTTAGAATATTTACCTTCAATATGGGTAGCTACATTTTTTTTTATAGTTCTACAGATGCCAAAGAATAAAGGGTGTGAGGCTTCAGATGACTACATTCTATCTTGTACTATTTTATTTATAATTTATACCCTGCCTACCTCTAGAAAATGAATTTTGAGGTTCACTAAAATAAAAGTATATCTAATAGAACAGAATTAAGCTTGAAAGTACAATCATAAGTAACTAAACTTGGGAAAAATTTTTTTTCTAATAATTTAACTTTAAATTTTTTGCACAGCAAAGAAAGAAACATGATGGTTTATAAAGTTTCATCTGATCAGGGACAGTGTATAGACATTGAACAATTTCTGAACATGGCCTGTTCTGGTCCATTTTGTGTTGCTTTAACAATATAACTGAGGCTGGTTAATTTATAAAGAAAGGAGGTTCATTAGGCTCACAGTTCTGGTGGCTAGAATGGTCAGATTGGGTAACTGTGTCTGGTGAAGGCCCCATGTTGTTTCAGATTGTGACAGACAGCAGAAGGGGAGCAGGCGTGTGTTGAAGAGATCACTGGATGGGAGAGGAAACAGAGAAACCGAAGAAGCCAGACTGTAGTACATCTGAGAACGCACTCACCCTCCCTGGAGGGCAATAATCTATTCATAAGACATCTGCTGCCATGACCCACACACCTCCCACTAGGCCTCTCCTCTCAACACCACCATATTGGGGATCAAATTTCAGCATGAATTTTATTAGGTACAAGACACACACAAACTGCAACAAACCCTAAATTCTTAAGAGACAGTTATCATAGGTCTTCACCTAAGAAGGACCATAGTAAAATGAACAGTCACTTTCCTTCTAATTATGTAATTTATAATTTAATGACAGTAATAGTAGACAGGAGTACCCCAATACAAATATTGTTAGTGTTTTACAGATATTCATATTTAACACTTCAAAACGACCCATGTTCTAAGTTTTATCCTGTCCCATTATCCTGTCCCATTTGTTTTCTTTTGGGCATAGGTATCCCCACATTACAGAATGCAGGAAATGTATGATCTAGTCAACGAAGACAACAAAACTATATTAATAAAGATTAGTATTATATTAAAATTAGAACAGGATCATAAAGCTATAACTACATAATTTTAACAATGGCATATTCCTACTTACCCTTTTATGCAATAGTATGTCAATATATCAATAGATACACTTATAGTGAATAAATTAAAAGACAATTATGAGACTAGTTATGTAAAAACAAATGTTAATATATTCAAATACATATTATTCTTTAAATTTTATATGTATATACAGTTTTTTTTTTTTTTTTGTAGTGGGAATTTTGGGGAGTTCAGGCCAGATTCTTTTCACTGTTCCCTTGGCCCTCGTCCTTATCCCACAGCTGCTTTGAGTTTGCTCCAAAGGGCTTGTACCTCCAAAGATATACCATTGGCTGGATGTGTTTGGGGGAGTATCACAGCATCCTTCCCCTATAAGAACCAGTAACTGACATCTGTGAGGGTAGAGAAGTAGAAAAGCCCAGCTTCTTCTCAAGGCAGGACATCTTTGCGAGGAAATTACAGTGATCCTCCTCAGGACAAATTTAGACTTTTCGGGGGATCATGTCCTTGCTCAGCCCCTTCTCTTTCTTTGTCCCATGTAATTCTTCATAATGTGTCCCCTCCCCCAAGAATCCTCTTTTAATTAACTACTTGTACTTAGGTTCCTATCTTAGGTTCTGCCACTAGGGAGCCTGATAAGAACCTAATTGAGGACTGTTTAGGATAATGTGTTGCTACTATTATGTGGTTTTATGTTGGGAATTCACTTAAAGCCAACATTTCTACTCCCCATGTTCTAGTCATCATAATTTTGCATTCCAGATGGACCCCATATATGCAAATTCCATCAGGCCTGGTATGACATATGTGCTGATTGTTATATAAAAGGTCTTCTCTCAGAAAGAATTTAAGGTAGTTTTTGAATTGTCGTCAAAATCACCGCTAAGTATAGTTTTTCCATCCTTTCCCATATCCAGCATTTCTTTGCTAATAACATGTAAATTGAATCCTTCACTCTGAATGGCCCTTTTTAAAAATAAAAACAAATCTACATACTTTGTGAGTGACTGACATATCATTTTGCCAATGCTTAACTAGCACTAATGATAACAAATTATCAGATGCATGACACGGTAGGAACTATTTCATTACAAAGACATTTTCGTCAAGATTTGGCAAATATTCTAGCTATGAATATTTAGGACTTGAGTCTTTGCCTAAGTACATTTTGTATATGTAATATGAATAGTCCTAGAAGAAATCTATGTACAAAAGTATTTTTTCAAGTCCAGATTCTGGCTAAAATACTAATTTTTGTTATTTTATTCTAATAAGACTGTTGACTTCTGTAAATTTCAGACATTGCCTTATTGCCTCCTTGCACAGCCCGGTGAGCCATGTGCGTACATTCTGCTGTCGCTGCACTGCAGAAACTTGCCTGATTTCCCCAGCAGAAGTAAGCTGTGGCTTATCCTCCTGTACTCCTTTGTCAGCTGTGCCTAGCATTTGCTTCTCAAGACTGACCCCCAGCTAGCCGGCTGTCATAGCATCCTTTTTTCTTAATATACTCCACTTCCACTTTAGAAACGCAGTTACTATGTCACTACCTTCACAGATCTCTAGTCTAGTGGACTACTGCATTTGGATTAACTAATAGCCCCAAGGCCAGTGTTAGCCATCTTAACCTGGATAACTTTCCAATTTCCCCTGTCTCTCTTTGCAGAATGGGAAGGACTATTTATTTTGCTATCACAAGAATTGGTGTGTGTGTGTTGCAGGGGGTGGAGGGGGTAGATGTACCTGGGAAGCATAAGCATCTTTTCCCACAATGTTTTATTGTCTCTGTTTTCCAACAGCTGTAGAAAAAGGAGAGATGTAAAAGTGGGGCTCTTTCAAATTCCTTATGAGCTACTAGAAAATTCCTTTTTGAAATGTAGTTAGTTGTCAATTACTATAGGATCTACTATGGGCTAAACATTAGCCTAGACACAAGGGTACAAGGATATGAATAAAAATATTCCTACCTTTTTTTTATTTTTAATTTCAGTGTGCTTGTTCATTCTTCTTTGTTTGAAGTACTCATTTTCGTTGATTTTCTTCTTTCTCCTTCAGTGCTGGCTGTTTTTTTCGATGTTGTTGGTAGAGACGGGGTCTTATTCTGGCTGATTGCTGCTCATATGGGTTTTGAACCTCTGAGCTCAGGCAATCCACCTGCCTCGGCCTCCCACAGCGCTGGGACTACAGGCGTGACCCACCACGCCCGGCCATATTCCTACCTTTGTAAGAAGTAAATAAAAATAAAAATATTTGTATTGGCAAATATTTATAAAATAATAAAGATTAGATTGACTGGGAAGAGGTAGACAGAGAGGCTGTCCCAATACTGATAAGGGTAGCTTCACTGAGAAGGTACTATCAATTGCGTCTTGAAGAACAAAAATATTTTTTATCAAATAGGTAAAAAGAATGAGGATAGGAAATTCAAATGAGACTCAAAAAAAATTATAGAATGTTGATTGGTTAAAATCTAGGAGACTGTATCAGATGGTGATGTCAACAGAGATGGGGAGAGTGATTGAGCAAAGTGAAACCAGAAAAGCCAGTTTACTTGTAATTATTGTGTGTGACTTGTTAATGCCTTTGGACCTATCTTTAAAATGAGTGGTGGACAACTTTTGTCCAAATGGGCAAAGTCAGAAAACATCAAAATATTTGTGAGTCACATTTTTAAAAAATTCAAACAAAGTAGCTTTGAGTCCTATCAGAGAAGACTCTATGTGTGTGTCTGTATGTATGTTATGTGTATATCTCGTTAGAGGTAATACTAGTTATGTTACTTAATTTTCTCAATATAAATATTTAATTTTCATCAAGATTTGGCAAGTATACTAGCTATGAATATTTAGGACCTTAGTCTTTGCCTAAGTAGTCATCATTTTGCCTATGTAATATGACTATTCCTAGAAGAAATCTATGTCTAGATGAATAAGACAATTGATGTTCTATTTTAATGACTAAAGTGTTAATATGTGGGCATATTTATGAATTAGTAGTACAAAACAGATTTTCAAGGCCTAATACTTCACTTTTGCACAAAACTTTAAAGAACACGAAGTGTACTGACAAGCATCGCATCACTTTATTCTCAAAATTCACTCCAAGAAATAGGTACCACCATTATTTTCTCTAACAGAAAGAAAGAGTCTCAGAGAAGTGAAATGTTTTGTAGAAAGTTATATGATGTTTTAACAGCAGACTATGTATGTGTCAAAATCAACACTAAACACTGGAAAATCCAGGACATGACCCATTTCTCTCAGCCAAGCTCCTCCTTTTTCCCATAATCATAATAATCGGTAGCTTCATGGCCAATAAAAGTCATACCCTAACCACGGCAACTCTTCAGTGGCAACCCAGAGCAGCAGCATCTTCACTAGTGTTCCAGAATGCTGCATTGCACTAAACCAGACAGACCCTGGCACTACCAACTTGAGACGCTGCCCTAGTTATGTTGAAATGCAGCTCTGCTCCACCTATGAGACAATTCCTCCGCCAATCCCTAGTCTCCAGCACTGCCATAATCACTGAGCCAGATGCTCTTGCTTCGGAGTAAGGCCTCATTTTGAGTCTAAGGTGTTTGCTGTGAAGACTTTCCTTATTCTTGTGCCTTGCATGAGGAAGACGGGCAGGCAAGTTGCATGCAGACTGCACCGGAAGGCTGCTTGCATTCTTGTAAGGCTCAGCTATGTAGGGACACTGAAAGTCCCACATTGCTGTTTGAGGAAGATAACTCTGGTGGCTGTTATCTTTTTTGCCTCAGAATTTTACACACTAAAAATAAAACCCCATCGGTTTAATTTCTTGATTTCAGGCACAGTCAGGACATATTTGAAGTTGGCACCTCTTAGAAAATATTTCTCCTTTAAATATGTAAATGTGACTGAAGGGACTAATTCTCCTGGGGGAATCATATCTTATTCTCTTCTCCATGAAGTGTGCATTTAGTGGTGGCTTTAGAAGCTCAAATGGAGTTGAGCCCATTGCAAGCAAACAATATAGACTTGCAGTGAGTTTAGTGTCATGCAGATGAATGAATAAAAGAGATTTATTAACGTATAGGACTGAAGCATGAATTGTTTGTGAATGAAATCTACAGAGAAATATGGAAATAGGAGAGTGGGAAGAATTCCATGGATAAAGATGTTGACAGCAACAAAATAAAACTGCTTCAGAATTGATATTAACTGGATGATTTGCGTATTAATTATGCAATTTGGGTATTAATTAATTTGTTTCTGTTGCAGAATCCTATGAACTAGAAATGAACCTTCAAGGGTGGTTTTGTGGTGTGTGTGCATGTGTGTAAGTAAAATCCTGGGAATGGTGCCAAATTGAAGTCCCCAGAAAATTAAAGCCCTTAATTTACCTGTAGAACAGGTACCCTTGTGTTAGCAGAAGCTTTAGAGCTAATGCACATATCCTTAAGGCTGGAATGCCTGCTCTATCCTTCACATTGAAAAGAGGCATTTTCTACTGCTTCAAGAAGGAAAGCCTGCTTAAAAATCCCTGGTTACAGGGATTTGTCATTTCCATGGATTACTACAATTTGGAAGATCACTGGAATTAGAGTCAGTCAAATTTACAAGGGCCAAGAATCCTCAGAAGTGCATTTTAGCACCACTTATTCAATTTGGTTAACAGTGGCTGACAAAATGATGAGCTAGTATTTTGCAGAACAGATTATTGTCTTTCTATTCAGAAACAAATTGAAAGGAAAAACACAAAACAAAACACAGTGTTTACTATGAACTATAAATTGTAGCTCACTTTACCCCACATTTTAGCAAAAAGCATTTTATTAAGGTTTTACATGTCAATTTATTAACACCTGCCCACCTAAGATATTAGTTTCATGAAAGTAAGGAAGGTATTGTATATATTGTTGTGCTTCTAATGTTTAAAACACTGCTGATCATCAATAATTACTGGTGAATATATAAACGGCATAAACAGTAGCTATACTTACTGTTGTAGTCCCCTACCTCTATTAAAACGATTTAAAGTTATGAAGTTAAATTACTGTGATTGAAAATATTAAATGTGAAACATCACCAATTAATGTGGACAGGGAAAAAAATGCTTTCCTCTGCTAACCTACTCCCTGAGTCCCTTAAGTACCACTGAGGTGGCTTTCGCTGAGTTTGGTTGTGTGAAGGTTGCCTGTTTGCCACTTGCCAGCAGATGTCCTAATTATTCCATCATTCACTAGGCACTGAACCTATTCTTTATAAAGAAAAGCACTTGATGAAGGCTAACTTTCCTCTTGATGTATTTTTAGCAGAGATTATGTATTAGTATATCTGTCAGTATTTTTCACTGGCTTAAACAATTGATTAGAGATGCTGATTTAACACAGCATCTCGTGGCTGATGTAATCAATAAGAAAAGAGTATTTATGTATGCCAAATCACCTGAGATGAGCCAAGGAGATGACACACTAATATTATTGCCTCATGGATAAATTGATTCATCAGCTTCTAAGAGAAAATGAAACCCGTTGTTTTCCTTTAGATAGTCCTTACAAGTCATTTAAAATATTATTCACATTTAGATGACTTTACCCACTTTTCTTAAATTCAGAGAAAGGAACTGTCAGTCTCCAAACTCAGTTTATTTGTACCAAATTTCTTTAGATTTCTGAGGTTATTTACAGATTATGAATTTATCTCTGAGGGAAAAGTGATTTTAAACTATAAAGCATGTCAAATTTGTTCTTTATGCGTATATATAAGAGCTCATATGTATGAAAAAAGAGATGGGAGGGGCGGTGCCTGTGACTCAGTGAGTAGGGCGCTGACCCCATATACAGAGGGTGGTGGGTTCAAATCCAGCCCTGGTGGAACTGCAAAAATAAATAGGCAAGGGTTGTGGCAGGTGCCTGTAGTCCCAGCTACTCGGGAGGTTGAGGCAAGAAAATTGCTTAAGCCCAGGAGTTGGAGGGAGTTGGAAATCGCTGTGAGCAATGTGATGCCACGGCACTCTACCAAGGGTGACAAAGTAAGACTCTGTCTCTACAAAAAAAAAAAAAAAAAAAAAAGAGATGGGAGCTATTAATTAAATTAAATATACTTTTGCTTAATCTTTTACTTTATTAACTCTACCAACATAAAAACGTATCATTCCTTTATTTACTTTCTTTTAAATATTGTTTATCTCATTAGGGACCATAAATAGTCAATTGCTTTGCTCTACTTAAATGTCAGCACTGTGAGAAAAAGTGCATTGTCTATCTTGTTTATTATTGTTTATGTACTGACCACATACAGCAGCACCTGGCTTAGGGAAGTAATTCAATCAATGCTTATAGATCAAATCAATTTTTTTAAATTTTACAATGTGGATATACGGTGTCACTTGTCACTCAGTCTAGGTTATGATGGTGCAATCCCTTCAACTTCTGTCAGCCTCTTGAGTGGCTGGGACTATATATAGGCTATGCACTGGCACAGCAGCTTTTTTTTTTTTTTTTTTTTAAGAGACGGGGCCTTTCTATGTTGTCCAGGCTGGTCTCAAACTGCTAAACTAAAGCAATTGTCCTACTTCTGTCTACAAGTAGATGGAATTACAGGCATGAACCAATAACCTAAATGGAAGAAACCTAAATGTCCATCAACAGATGAATGGACAAGGAAAATGTGGTGTATATACATAATAGAATACTATTCAGCAATAAAAAATAATGAAATCTAGTCATTTGTAGCAATGCAGATGAGATTGGAGGACATTATACTTAGAAAATAAGTTAGACACAGAAAGATAAATACCACATATTTTCACTCATATCTGGAGGTAAAAACCATTGAGTTCATATAAAAGAAGAAAACAGAATTATAGTTATTAGAGGCTGAAAGGGTAGAGAGAAGGGGAGGGTGAGATGAAGTTATTAAAATACAAAGTTACAGCTAAGAGGGACCAATAAGTTCTAATGTTTTGTGGCATTGTAGGGTGAATATGGTTAACAGAAAATGTTTTTAAAAACCTAGAAGACAGAATTTTTAATGTTCAGCACATAAAGAAATGATGAGTATTTAGGGTAATGGATAAGCTAACTACCCTGATTTCATCATTATACAGTGTATCAAAATATACAGTGTATCAAAATACAGTGTATATGTATCAAAATATCACTCTGTATTCCTTAAATATGTACAATTATTACGTGTCAATAAAAACTTAAGAAAAGAACCAAACACATTAAATAAATAAGCAAATAAATAAGTAAATAACAGATAGAAAAATAGATGGAGAAAAACACAGAAGATTCCAGAAATGTGGTTGGTGGTGTCAAGTTGATTATTTGAAATAAAATGAAACTTATAATTCAGCTTCTGAGTTTTATTTCCCTTATTCAGTGTGAAACCAAAGAAGGGTCTTCACAGGTTTGTTCTAAGAAAATATTCTTAGGAAGTTTCTCAAATGCCCCAAAGGGTTTAGATATTATTCCTAGCAAATAAAACATGTTCATCCTTTTATGTTCTTAGTGTTTAGGACTCAGAGATGTCCAACCTTTTTTTCTTTTGTGCCACACATTGGAAGAATAAGGGTTGTCTTGAATCAAACAGCAAATACACAAAACACTAAGGAAAACTTAGGAGCAAAAGAAAAGGTCCATGAATACTTTTTGTGATATCCAACACCACAGGTAAGCAAAACAGGCCTCAGACAATCTGCACACAGCCCACAGGCCACAGTTGGACATTGGATGCTTTCGCTCCTTGACTTGCATATATTTTGAGAGTGCTAGCATATCCATGCTCCATTCCTTTACTATCAAAAAAAGTGGAACTGATTTAACTGCTTCAGGATGGATCGCATTTTTATCTAAATTTTCTAATTTTAAATATAATTAAAAAATTATACAGTGAACAACATGTGGAATTTGATATCTGCTTATTAAAAATAAAATCATGGTTCAAATCAATTTTTTTATATAAAAGGGATGTTTAGATTGTAAATTCCATTTTGTACTCTTTCCTTACCCACCGATTATAGATGGATTGATTCAAAAAGAGGAAGGGTTGGAGAGAAGGAAGGAGAGAAGGAAAGAGAGTAGAGAGAGAGAGACTATGAGAGACCACAAATTGTTCTAGATACAAGGAGAAAAACAGACTAAACTCTCTGCCTTTAAGGATTTACATTCTAGTGGGGGAGATGGCAAATGATAACATAAATAATTAAATATACTGTATAGTGGGTTACAAAATTTAAGCAAGAAAGGAAAAAAAAAGGTATCTTGCCTTTATTGTTTACTAGATAGATGACATTGGTCAAAGAAGTTACTGTCTCTAATGTCCATTTCCTGCACTTAAAGTGGGCCTAATGCTTACCACAATGAATTTCACAGAAAACAAACGAGAGTGTAAATATAATGTGCTTGTCTAAGTGCTTAGTATATAGTTATTTCTAGATTAAAGTTACAATAAGTTATGTTAATTGTCAACATATAGAAACTTTAATTGGGGAGCTAGCATATAAATTTCTAAAATAATAGCAACGAAGATAGTATTGAGAGATTGAGAGAGTGTTAATGGAAGATAGGCAAGCTTTAGTTTCATTTGGATAGATTCATGGATGGTATGAGTTTTAAACTGAATTTTACAAAGTTTTTTGGGGACAAATTATTTTTAAAAATCACGAACAAAGAGGAATTACACACACATACATACACACAAACTTTATGAACAAAGGATTTCTGAAAAAGTTCTTTTAAGGCATAAGCACTATGGGAAAGGAGGAGGAGGCAGCATTTCTTGTTAATTTTTACTGACAGATAAAGACACATCCACTAAGCAAGTGTATTATCTAAGAATACTTAAAAACAAAATTTAGTAACAGAGATTTAGACATTAGAGGGAAAGAATAATGAAAGATAGGTAAAGCCTGAGACAAGTGTGAACATGTATCTTCCATGCGTATGTGAAGAGGAACTAGTATTAGGGTTTCTAGAGAAAGCTGAATTTGCAATTCCTCGTAGAACTGTGATAGGTACAAGTGGTGTATCAATGACCGTCTCTACTCCAGTTGTCAGGATGAAGAGAGAGATGGTTTTCCAATCACTGAGAGCAGATCAGTAAGTACAATTCTTAGCCTCTAATTGTGGAAGTTCACTACTCTGTTCAGAAAGAAACCAAAACATGGTCCCAGTTCAAAAAATAAATAAATACACAAACATGGTGTAATAAAGCTCAGTTTGAAGAAGCAGATCAAAAAGAAACAGAAGATAGAGGGTAAAGAGAAGTAAAAGTTGGGGAATTCAGAAATAAGGCTGGAGCCTATTTTTCATAATTGAGCCCTTGATTTACATTGGAGTTTAAGAGGTTTAATAAAGAATTTAATTTTTTTTCCAGAATTCTTTCTGGGAAGTTAAGCCATTCTGTTGAGATCCAGTGATTCTCACTGTAAGAAGGACGGAAGAAGCAGCATAGAAAATACTGAAGGAACAAAAAGCTTTTGCATGGCAGGAAGAGCGTACGGTGGAAGGGTACCTCATATGGCTAATTTGATATAGGAAGGTCATGAATTCAAATAATATAACCACCAAAAGAATTTCCTAAGTAAGTAAATTGGCCAAATAATTTGAAAATCCCGATTTTATTCCCTGCAAATCAAAAAAGAAGACAATAGTGCAGCAGAGACTTTTTCATAAAAGCTATTCTCATTGGAGTTAGGTGATATCTCAGGGTGGTTTTGACATGCATTTCTCTGATGATTAGTGACACTGAACACTTTTCCCTATGTTTATTGGTCATTAATCTATTTTCTTTTGAAAAGCTTTTGTTTATGTCTTTTGCCCACTTTCTAATGGGATGGTTTGATTTTCATATGCTGCTTTGTTTGAGCTCTTTGTATATTCTAGTTATTAGCTCTTTATTAGATGTCTATCATGCAAACATTTTTTTTCCATTCTATACGTTGTCTGTTCACTCTGTTGGTTGCTTCCTTGGCTGTGCAGAAGCTTTTTAAATTTAACCTGGTCCAATTTATTTATTTTTGTTACTGCTGTGATTTACTTTGGGGTCTTCTTCATAAATTCTTTGCCTAGGTTAGTATCCAGAACAGTTTCTCCAATGTTTTGTTCTGGAATTATAATGGGTTCTGTCTTGGGTTTATTATCCATCTTGAATTAATTTTTGAGAGTGTTGACAGACAAGATTTCTGTTTCATTCTTCTGCATGTCTCTATCCAATGGGCTCTTCTTCCCGCATGAACATTGCTATCTGCTTTTTCATAGATTAGATAGCAATGCGATGGCAAAATGTGAATGGTTTTGAATCTGGGTTTTTTGTTCTATTCCATTGGTCTATGCTAGTATCAAGCTGTTTCATTACTGTATACTTATAACGTAGATTACATTCTGGTAAAATGATGCTTCCCTATTTGTGTCTTTCGCTTAAGGTTGCTTTTGCTTTTTGGGCTCTTTTCAAGTTCCCAAGAACCATAGAATTATTTCAAAAATGATATTGGTATTTTGATGGGGATTACATTGTATCTGTAAATCACTTTTGTGTAATAAGGACAATTCAACAATGTTGATTTTGTCAATCCATGAGCATGATATGTTTTCCCATTTGTTTACATCACCTGAAATTTCCTGCTTTTGTCTTTCATAGTTCACTTTATAGAAAGCTTCCACCTCCTTGGTTAAATATATTTCAGAGATTTTATTTTCTTTGTAGCTATTGTGAAGGAAATTGAGTTTTGATTTGATTCTCACCTTGACTGTTGGTGTGTAGAAATGCTACTGATTTGTGTATTAAATTTTGTAACCTGAGACTTTGCTGAATTTATCAGTTCCAATAGTCTCTTGGTGGAATCTTTGGCGTTTTCTAGGTACTGATCATAGCATCAGCAAGCAGTGATAGTTTGACCTCCCCTTTAGTGTTCAGATACCGTTTATTTTTCTCTCTTGCACGATCACTCTAGCTAGGACTTCCTGCACGATGAAAGTTTTCCTAATGTAGGGATTTAAAAATACACAGTAAATAAACATAATTTTAATCAATTTAATCAATTATGGGAATCAACTATTTATTAGAAATTACTTTAGCTAGAAACAATAAAAAAGTAAAGTAAAATAAGGTTTGGTTTTTACGTTTGGAAATCTTATAGTCTGTTAAGGAAAAGACAGATAGATCATAGACACATGCACACACATGTGTACATATGTAGGTAAAAGTATGTCATCTCATGTCACAGTAGTTCAAAGGAGTGAATGATGACTCTATACAAAAAAGTATTATTTAAACACTAAGTAATCACACACCCACACATATATAAATAGGTATATTTTAACTTCTATTTTCATTCCCCTTGCTTCTAGAATTTCATTCCACTATTCTGAAACTAAGAGCAAAAGAGATGATAGCATGGCAGGCACCAAAAGATATGGGATATGACAAAGGCCTTCCCCAAACCCCACACCACCCACATACACACACACACAAATAGAGATCACCCACTGCTTAGAAAATTCTAATGAATGCTGGAAACTTAACTATATGTGCAATTTAAAGCTTTCTTCTTACATTACATTATTGCCAAATATAAACACAAATACGCATATACACAGGCATATATTCAACACATTGACAGTAAATATAAAAATGGGCATGGCCAAATAACATATAAAAATGGAACTTTAACTAACAATCTGCAGCATCTTACCCAGGAAACCAATGGAAACTGAACTTTTTTAAAATAACAAACATTCCAGGAAGCCAACCTGCTCTAAGTGACTTGCAGGGAGCCAGATTGGTATCTGTAGTGACAATCCAGAACCTAAACAAACAATGACTTCTATAACAATTAGCCCCAAATGTTCAGGACATGATTAATAGTTGAAAGCTTCCCTAGTTCCCTCCCCCCACCAATTCGACCGTAGGGTAAACTATAGAAATCTGAATATGTAGCCCTAACTGGTCACATAAGATGCCCTGGTTTTAGTCAGCCTGCCTGTATCTTTCCCAGGGTTGTAGCCTCCATTCAGGGTATACCAGAAAACTTCCCTCCCTTCAACTAGAAAGCTTTCCCACTCCTCTATCCGCTTTGAGTTTCTGCCAAGATGTGAGTGACAGTGGCAGACTCCCTTGCTATAGCAAGTGAAGAATAAATAGCCTTTCTCATTTGGTTGATTTTCATCCCCACAACACATTCACACAAACATGCAAACTATCCAGTATATGCTGTAAGTGCTCGGACACTCAAAGTGGCATCTTTTGCAAATACTCTATATAATTTAGAAGTTATACAAATTTATATTGAATTTGTTTTATTACATACATATAGTTTTCATATACATGACATATGTTTATTATGCTACCTAGAGCAACATACGGAGTATTAGTCTATCAAAAGTAAAATTACATTATTTGCCTTATAGATTTAGTTAGCATTTTGCAAGATACCGAGAACAAACACACGTGCACACACACAAATTCTTCCAAGCTTTTTCTTGCTTATTAGAGCTCAGCCATTTACCCTCATCGCTTCCGTTTGCTAGGCTCCGCCAAAGGCACTAAGTGCTTTCCAGAACCTAGATTTAAATGAAGCACTGCCCAGAGGGCTTACAACCTAATCAGACAGAGACAGTTGACCAACATATGCCCACAGACTCCAGTTGGCCACTTATTTATTCTCTAATTAACGTAAAGCAGCAGGACACCAACTCGCCCGTGCTCAGTGAGCAGGAGAACGTCTGTGCGCTCTGTAGAACTCGGTGGGAATGAGACTGCTTCCTTCTGGGGGGTTTCTGCCGTGCATTCTCCTGCTTCTCGCCTGTCCTCATAATTAATATTCCCATGCAGATCTTGCTGAGACCATACATGGCCAGGCAAACAGACCCTACCAGCACAGAAGAACCGTTTATTTTAGCTGTCCTAACGATCAACTGCCGCGGACCACCCTGTCGGTGGGCTTCAGTCCGAGGGAAAGCAGGGAGAAGGAACGAGGAAGGTTGAGAGATCGGCGAAGGAATGACAGTCTGACACACTACGGGTTAAAGTATGCAGCTGCAAATTTTACTGAGAGCATATGTTGGTATTTATACATTTTCTTTCCAAGGTTCAAACAATGCAATCTTTATTTTGCTTATGCTTGCAAATTATCTTTGTGTCTGCATATGCGGTTTATCATGCATTACATGTTTTCAAGGTTTTCGCTCTCCGGAGGGTGGTTTATCAGTAACACCTGCTTACTCCCTCTTTAGGAATGTCAAGGCTTGCAACTCCTCTCAGTCCTGCAACTCTTCTCAGTTTCTTATAATCTTTTTTAAAACAGCTGGACATATTCTTTTATGTATAATGCTTGACTACTTCTATATATATTTTCTATATATTTTTACTCCTATTAGTAACTATACTTTGATTCATAATTGTTTGTCAAACATTAAAATACTCTATTGATTTGTATTATATATGAAAATTAGTGAAGCAAGATGTTTGAACAAATCCTTATTGTGGGAGGTCATGTCTTGTAAAAGTTCTGCTTATGCATTCATTCTGTTTTTTCTGTCCCCACTGATATTTATGGTGGGAAAAACCTCTTTGTGTGCTCATTAGTGGTGCCACTGAGTCTAGCAAGCTCATGAGGTTGTGTTATATTTGGATCAACAGTGTATTGTGTTCTTTTTTAAGAAAGTACATATTGATAGTTTATCAGAACAAACAGACTTCTGGTACAGAATGACAAACACATGAATAGATGCCACAATCTTTAAACTTAAGCGGGTAACTGAGCATGCTAGGCACCATTTCTGATGCTGTGCATACTGGGGGCGCTGGGGGCTAAGCTCCATGGAGCACAATCCACCTTCCCGTCGTTCTAGAACGCAGACAGCGCCGCCTCACTACGGCTGTGGTGCCGTGGGTGCGGCAATCAACACAGGTCACCGATGTTGACTTGCCTATTGCACGCGCAGCTCCATTGAGAAAATAGGCTCTAGTAAACAAAAGTGGTAACTCCACGCTGTCACTTCGTAGCTTCAGCCACACAAGAAAGGTTTTCACCTGACCATGGTAGATTGTCAAGGACTGGCAGCTTCTTTTTGCTGTTCCCACAACCTTTCCCAAACCCTACTACAACGACATACATGTTTACATTTTTCTCTAACTAGGTGTTTTCCACATGATGCTCAAAAGCATGTGAGGTGACAAAGCACATCCAGGGCCAAGCTACTTACTTTTCCGAAAGTAAGCATGTGAGTATATCAGTCATTATGAGGGAACTAGGAAGACTAGGACCAACCAGAGAAAGTTTGAGAAGCGGTTGTTTCCTGAAACACATCTGGAGAACTCACAAGTATTTGCCAGATGAAGTTCCTTATAGTAATGGCGAACCATTCTACTTCGCATTAATTGTTAATCCAGAAGGAACAGTGAGTGCAAACGAGAAGATTACATATTTGTTCTAATTCCAGGGATATATTCAATGGTGAAGAAAGGAAAAGCTAATTTGTTTTTAAGTCATAGACACAAATATTTCCAATTACTACACCTCTAATACCCTCTGTACGATTCTACTTACTGCTCTTGGCTTAATAGTTATTCTGATTTATATCTTCTAAGAATAAGAACCTTACAGATTTGTAGCTGGGAATTTTTTATTGTGTAGTTTTCAATTTGTAATTTTAAAACCTGTTATACTGTAATACTTCTTTTCTTTCTGGTATTGTTTTGCACCCTATTCTACATTATTATTTCTTTAAAAAAATTGTGTAGACATTGAAAAATATGATTTCCTATGATTTATTCTTTATTTAATTTTAATACTTTAAAACTCGCAATTGCCATCTGAACAGTTATTCTGTATCATTGCATTATTTCAATGTGATTCTCAAATGAACTTGAAACTAATACAGTAGACATTTGAAATATTAAATTCCTAAAGGAGCATTACACATATGTTTTAATAAATTATTAATCTGTTGACTTACTTTGATGTTTCTGAAATAAAGATATGCAATCTTATCCAAAGTTTAGTATAGTATAAATTTAAAGAAACTTTCCAATTTAATGATCGAAAAAGGCCTGTCTTCAAAAGTCAAACGAAGACACAATATTAAAAACAACTCCATAACTTTCTATACAGTGTAACTTTTACATATAATTCCTTCCAAGTAGAGTTCCAGCAACATCAGCACTATTGTTTTTACATGAAAAATAGAGTTGGTATAATCAGCCCAACCACATTTCATATTTTAGGTACTATTTTGGTAAAGGTCTTGATATCAAATACCCTAAACTTTTAAAATAAATGGTGATTGTAATCTTTAGAATCACATTGTTAGCTTCGATCCTTTCTTTCTTTATGAACCTGTGAACCATATTGAAAATAAAGCTCAATTTGAAACACATCTAAAATTAATGAATTTTCACTTAAAACTCTATATCTGGAATTTGAAGTCATGTACTTTTTGGTTTGTTTTTATTATTTTTCTCTTCTCTTATCTTCCATATTCATCATGGAAATTTCATTCAGCAAAACAGTAAACTCCATCCAATTGGATCTGAACTCAGGGCCTCCTCCACATATGCCCAGAATCGGTGCTCTTTCACCTCTGAGAGAAAATTTATTTTGGATTCTTGAATGACCTGCCTCTGGTACTGGACATGTATTTGCTGATTGACTAGGTTCTTTTAATTTTGGTATAATTGTCCTTTATTGCAGTTTTCAATTTAGTATTTTTGAAATCAAGACTAAATTGAAACAGTTCAAGACAGAGTGTCTCTCTCTTATATAATGAACTACTTAACATTTCACAGTAGAAGTTATGGATCAATGCTAGGAAATATAATTTAAAAATAAATTATAATAACTTTACTCTCAACATTCAAGTTCTAGAGTATTGTCATTGTTCCAAATGTATTTCCTTAAGAAAGAGTTATTTGCAGTATTTACATACAATTTCCACTATCAGCAAATCAGCACAATAAAAATGTAATAGTTTTGTCAGCATTTGTGAGATTTAGTTATTTTGATGGTCCCTAATAAGTAATACCAGCATTTCTGGGTGCATGCCAGTCAACCATCTGTCTAAGTTGTCCGTGGAGAATCAGAACAACTGAACCTTTTGGCACATCCAATTACATTGAGCCACTACCAACACTGTTATAGATTACAACAGAAGAGAACATCACCAAAAGATTAGATTAAATGATTTAATGCTGAGAATTTTGGGAATCTGGAGATATTCATGGGAACATCTCTGTATGTTGAATAAAAATGCAAATAAATTAAATAGGTCATCTTTCCCAGGGCTTTGCTGGGTATTTTGAAGGATACAAGGTTAACAGAATTCTTTACGTCTCTAGTATGTAAAGTAACATGTGAAGTAAGTTTTGCATTACAAATATCTCCAATGGATATTAATATTTTTGTTGGTAGAATATTGGGATGAAAAACTACTGGCATGTAGGAATCAGGTAAACAAAGGTGGAAGAATAAAAAATGAATAAGAATCCTTAACTTCATTAGAAGATAGGAGAATGATGCCTATATAGTCTGCAATAAAAATGTTTTCAAATAAAGAGTTCTACATCCAAACTCTTTACTCATTGTTTTTTTGAAAAAATAAATTTACATATACCCATAAAGATTACAAAATGCATTGCACTATAACAAGGGAACAAATTAGAAATTAGGAACCTTGAAATAAATACCCAAGCCATAAAAGTGGTGAAGGGAAGTTCCAAGTTGATAGCTTTGGAGAAGCACAGAATTGAGATTGAAACTGGATTAAGAAGAGTTCCAGATAAAAGATAGTGAGGCAAGTGAAAATGATCCATGCAAAAAAATAAGGTTCTCATTTAAAAATCTGACATATGTCAGGACACTTTCTGCAGGTGATGACGTCTGTGAAACTGCCAAAGCATTTGAGGCATTTGAAAACATGAGATATTTCCAACTGATATTTGAAAAATGCACTCTCGTAGATGGGAAGAAAATAGCAGTCAGAACATAAACAAATAAGCCAATGAAACATAAGCAACTAGAAACTCCTGAAGGGGTGTTTTAAAAAAAACCATAATGTAAAACACTACTTGTTTTAATGATGAACAATATTTACATAGTCATAAAATATAAAATTTTTCTATTGAGTAATTAAACATTGTGATTTGGTGACATTATAGAGGGTAAGGGAAAGCCCAAAATTGCAAAATAACTAAATCCTTTTCTACTTTAATAGGAAGTCAATTGTTATTATGGTAAATTAATGAATATCAGAACAAATATTTTGTTTCAGAAAAGATAGAATGGCAGATTAAAAACTAAAAGAACTGGAAGCATCGGCCTCTGGAAAGCAGAAATAGAGGTAGAGATGAATGGCATTAGGTTGACTGATATGCTTTACTGTTGTATTTAAATTACACATCAAGTAATACCTGATAAATTGGCACAGGTGTTTGTTTTTTAACATTGCTTTTTTCTGAAATACGTGCAAATGAATTCTAGCAGATGAATATCCATAATTCTGCCATCCTATGTAGATGATGGTCTTAGATAGATAGCAGTAGATGTCTATATCTGTAGTTATTCTTTAAGACCTCATTGTTTTCTGTAAAATTTTAGTGGTATGACTGCAGGATTGTTTAGACATTACAATAACTTAATATTGATATTTTACTATCATGCATTTTCTGCACCTGTAGGATGCTTGACTTCTAAATAGTTAAAATGTCATTCTGTCCTACGTAATGCATAAGAAATGAGTACAAACAATTCAAGTAATTTTTCTAGTCTGAGTTTTGTATTTCACATATCATGTTATTTTTTAATTTCCCGATGAATTTTGCTATTTTATTTCTACCTCAAATGAGTAGTGTTAATAACTTTTAGTAACCTATGTCTGTAATGTACAATGTCTTGTCGTGTATTTCTCAAACTCTGATCTATATCTGGCTTCAAAGTCAATCATTTGTATGATACTTTAAAATGGACAAATAATATTTTATTTGCAACTTTAGGTGCCTAAAGATGTTCTTGAGATAAAATTTGTGTTAAGGTCTTTGATACTAAAAGTGTCCACTGAAACAGTTTGTTAGTGTTTTCACACACATATTAACTCTATTGACCTCAATAACTTCTTTGCCTTCTCTAATTTTTACAAAGATATTCTGTTGGCAACCTAGAAATGTTTAAACTTTCCCTTGCATTAAATCTGTATCATTGACTTTTACTGACAAAACAGCTATGTGTGACAGAAATTAGTTTTTCATGTATGCTTTCTAAATTCTTGTTCATGCTGACTTTTGCGTGCGTTTGTCCCTCACAAGTCATGTTGTGTGTGTGTGTGTGTGTATGTATATATATATATATATATATATAAGCTGATGAAACCCATTGTAGTGTACAAATGATCACAATATCCTGTGAAAATTCTTGCATATATCTCTGCAATCTGTTTACTCTATTTCTACCACCAGCACCCAGCCATCGTCCCTCATTACTACTGCAATAGCATTATCATCATTCTACCAACACTTACAAACAGTTTTTACACATCTTGCTTCCTGTGCTCAGAAACTCATTCTTTTCTATTTGGTGAATTCAACTCTCTGCTACCTTCTCAACACAAGGGTCATTTCCTGGTCTCTTTGACTTCATAAAATGCCTCTATTTTATCCTCTTATAGGACAGTTTACCTCTTTTTCAATATACTTGTCCCAAAACATTTTGTTGTAATTTTATTAAAGGTCTTTAAAGTACATGTGTAGGGATTAGTTTGTGTTTATGCATCACATAAAGTTAGTATATATTCATTGAATAAATGGATAGTGGTTTAGTATAGTTATTAACTTGCAATGGATATTGTGAGTGTTGGTTCATAATATTCTAATGCCAAAGTTAAAGTTACATAGAGTATTGTTTCAACTTACTGTTGTAAGCAAATAAGATTAATAGTTTTTCTAATTGCAGGAAAAATAAGCGTCTATCATAAACTCAATTATGGATTTTCTTTATTTCGTCAGCCCCATTACTATCCTACATTGGATGATAATCATTAAATCATTCCATTCTTTCTATTATAGGAATTAGCACCCTGAAAATATAACTTTGACTACATCAGTTATAGTTTTGAAGGGAATCAAGATGTAATGCTGATTATTATTCAGAGCCTTAGCTTTCTCTATATTTGATTGTGCTGTCATCAAGGAGCAAGGTAGTATAGCAGAACCTCTGTGAGTTGACTACCCCAGGGACTGTAACTAACTGGTCAACATATCGTGATTATCAACATAAGAAGCTTCCATTGAGTACATGTGGTGCATGTTTGGTCTATGAAAATTAGGTCAATGTAAGGAGGTGGTCAGGGTAGGGAGGTGGTCAACTATGGAGATTCTACTGTATTTGTAGAATGGGTGAAACAAAAACCTCTGATTGAATCACTGGCATTCATCAAAAAGCAATCAAAAACTCCAGTGTCTCCAGTGGGAAGAAAGAAAAGAATCCAATAACTATCTTCTCAAGAAACTTCTAATTTAGAAGAAGAAATAAGAGTGATTCATAAAAATTATAGTGTAACAAGTAATGTAGGTAACTTAGCATTTGAATGCAAAATATCATCATGCTTATTCTTTTTCAGCAAAATTCTTTCAGTTAAAATTACATTCCGGGTTTCAAAAGGTCTATGACTCTTCCAGACGGGAAATAAGATCTAACGTAAGCCCCTGTACAGTTGTCCCTCCCTGTAAGGTTTGTGTTAAGGTCTTTGATACTAAAAATATCCACTTTTCTGTGCCTTTAAATTCCTCCAATCTTCAAATTAAATTGATTGTTTGCATGGGATTGCATCTACCCACTGTTTTACATTAATAAGTGCATGATATATTTTAATTGTGTTTACTGATCTGAATTTTATGGAAAACTTTCTCTTCAAATCTTCATAATCCATTTTTGCATGTTTTCAGGGTAAATACTGAGGCATCTCCAATTTGGAAGTGTTAAATTATCAAGTGAAATCACAGGATTAATTTATTAAAGAGATATCTGAAAATTAAAAAAAAAAAAAAAAACAATGCTTAAGGTAAAATACGTGAGGGAACGCTCTTGTTGCCATCCAGAGACCCTGCAGAACAGATGGAACTGACTCACCAGCTTCTGTTTGGGTACCTGCTGTTTAATTATACCCAAATTAATTAAAAGAAAGACTCCTGTGTGATTTCAGTAGTAGTGAGCAGGAGGGCAGTCAGAAAAAGATGCTTGAATTCAAAAGACTCCATATGAAGACTAATCTCAGGAAAGCAGTTACTACTTGCCTATGGTTGTCATTTTCCAAAAGCAACTAGCACAACTAATTAACATCCTGATACCCAAAAAAGTACAAAGTACATCCTCTTTTCAAGGGCCAAATTTCACCAGTATTTTGTTTTCAAAGAGTCACTAATAAATACAGCAGAACTTCTGTAAGTTGACCATCCAAGGGACTGTAACAAATTGGTCAACCTACGGAGATGGTCAACATAAGGAACTTGCATTGAGTACATGTAGTGCATGTCCAAGTCTATGAAAATGAGGTCAACTTAAGGAGGTGGTCAACATAGTGAGGTGGTCAACTATAGAAGTTCCACTGTTTCAGGAAACATATGAGCACTTTCTGGACCACAGCAGAGCACACAAAGATAAGTCTCAACATGTATTTCTTTAGTGATTATTATTTTTTAAATTGTTACACTCTTTGCCTTGAAAGCTTTTCTCAGCAAATACTTATACAGGTTGAGTGAGGTTTCACCAAATTAATTTCTCAGCTGAGGAAACTTCTTTTAAAACTAGCAGGCAAATACAGTGAAACATACTCAAATGAATAGAATGGTAATGTAGAGGCATCACACCAATCAGGCATTCAGCAACAATTCATGGCCTTGCCATCCACATTCTGTGTGTGTGTGTATAGGTTTTTTGTGTGTGGATACTTGTTCTCTGGCTCTTTGATTTGTGCCCTTTAACACAGTTGTCATTGGAGGGTTGCCAACATGTCTGCTAGCTGTATGGCAAAAGACAGAAAGGCACATTTAGTAGAAAACCAATCGGACAGTTAAATAAAACACATGTTCATAGTATGCACTGGGTAGAGTTGTGTGGATGCATTGATGAATTTAAATGTCTTCAATGGGTATGGTAATCTATGAGCCAAAGAAACATTTGCCAGAATAACTCCTGTGTCCATTAACTATTCTTTGTATGCTTTTGGAAAACTTTAGAAAATATATTTATTTATCTTAATGTTTCTTTACTGATTGAGGAAACGTTGTAGAATAGTAAGAAATCTAGTGTAACCCATCATCCAGTGTAGTTTTAGGGCCAAAGTCAATTTATTTAGCCAGATAAAAACACATACATCAAATCTGAGTCTCTAGTCATTCACATGCAATGCATACTTATAAATCTGAAATAGAATAGGAAAAAGAAAATAAAGTTTCCTTTATTTCTTATAGGTTTAAATTTGGGGGGTGGTAAATGATATATATTATTGAGATTAGTGTATGGTTGTCATTGTAAAAAGATTATTTGAGATTATTCATTTATATTAATGTGATTTACTTATACTATTAATGATTGAAGTGGATGGAGTTTTGTAAGTTCTTTCTCTTCTGCTCCATGTAGGAACCTGGGGGGGAATTGGTACACTTCCTTAATGTACTCTTGAAATATTCAATAAATAATATCTTACGATAAGGAGTAATAATCTAGGAGTTACTTTTATTGCATAAAAATGTATTACATAGAATATTATTTGGGATCCCAGAACAGTGGCTTGCAAATCAATTCATGTTAGACATAATCTTGACTGCCCACAATATGAAGCTTTATGTGATACACACAGCTACAGAAAGAAGAAATGACAAGGCTGGTTACTCTACCATAAGCATTTTGATTAATTCTCAACTCCATAAAAGGCTGATATTATTTTATACTTTGTCCTGTAAAAGTGAAAATGAGAAACAGCATATGTTGGATAAGTCACAAATGAACAGTAGAAAGTAGTATACAATTAAAAGCTGATTTACCTGCAAAAGTGATATGAATATGCTCAGATAATTGATCATCATACTCTTTGTCTCACAGAATGTTGTCATCTATTTGTTATTGTCTCTTTTGATAGCATTAATGGAATTCCAAGCAAGAAGTATATCATGGCCTAGAAGGAGTTAAGATTGACAACTGTTAGAATAAATACATTGGTGATGAAGGAATAATAAGTGAGCAGAGAAAAAGAAAATGGGGCAACTTTATTCCATCCCTCTCTTTCTGGCAAAATACAATATGATATACATTTTTGAGGACATGTGATAATAATTTCAACATAGAGATATTGGTATATTTCAATTATATGTTTTCTTTTTCTCGAGAGCTCTGAGAATTTCAGCATCCTAATGAGATATCTAGGTACCTGCCCAGCCTCAGACCCTGAAGGAGATTACTTTGCCTGATTTTCAAATGACAGCTTCTCACCAGCTGAAACTGCCAATCATGCTTTTCTGAGGCTCTGCTATTGTGTGCATAACCTCTGATGGCTTCGTAGTGCAAAGATTCCAGAGGAAAAGTGGACAGGATCTTTCTGTGCTGTTTTCCATATCCAGACACTGGTTTGGCAGTTTGGCTGATGGTTGATTTCTCTTTGGAGAAAAAGACCAATTTTTAAGAAAAGTCAGATAATTCTCTGAGTTGAAGTATTTACAAGAAGGGTTTTTTAATTTAAAGTTTTTGCAGCTTCAAACTACTTGTGCACTGAGCCTGATTTCTCTGGAACACTTGTATAAGAAATAATCTCTAGACAATTTTTATAAGTCAGAGATGATTTTATACCTGAGAGATAATATTCTAAGAGCTCTTGTTACAGGAGAGAGGAATAGGGACAGGGAAAGAAAGAGAGAAAGAGGCAGGGAGAGAAAGATGAAAACTCATTTTTAAGCTTCTCTAAATCCATTTCTCAATGTCTTTTCTCTCATATCTGGTATTAACCAAGGTCAAAGTATCTTAAATACCTTTCTTTGTCACCTCGGCCTGGGCTGCTCCACTGTGGTTTGAAGTGTTATATGATTTCTGAGCATAAACTGAGCGCTTCTTTACTCTGGAGCCTGCCTTTAGTGAATTTTATATTTCATTTTTCTTTAGAAGCCCATCAAGATTGTTGTTAGAATAAAGGAGGCTATATTGGAGGCTGGTTGTCAATGGCTTTATTTCTCATCTCCACTTTTAGAAATACATCCTCATAATATATTCAAGTATTTCAGATGCAATCAAATACCTTCTCTGTAGTAGTGGGAATTTTTTAAATTTATTCTCATGGAAACCATGCAGATTTACATGGGAGATGGTGGACTTTACGGGAGAAAGTTTTGCAAATTGAAGAATTTCGTATTATATCCTAATGTGGGTGTAAAGAGAATATATACTTGCCATTCCTGTTTTTTTTTTTTTTTTTCAAATAATCTTTTTTTTTTCTTCTCTGCTTCATATCTCAGAGGGCTAACTCTGAATTGCATCACCAATCGATTTCAGCTAATGGGAAGCACCAGAGATTGGAGGGTGGAAGGATAAAGCGATTTGGGGATTTCTCACCTGTTCTGTACTGACTTGGGGCCTTAAATCTGGCCGTAGTTTCATTCTTTTACAAGTACGGATTGTGCCAGCCAGCTCCTCTCCCAGGCTTTGGCTCAGGAGCACCATTTTCTCTTCTTTCCCATTTAGAACTAGAAGCAGGGTTTCTGCCTTGCTGCTGATCTCTGCTCATTCCAGTAGCTCCTGTGAACTTCATGAATCCCGCCAAACCTCTGTAAATTGTCCTTTAAAGATATCTTTTCACCCAGACTACCTGATATGAATTCATTTTCTTTTGGGGCTCCTAAATAATGATAATAACAATAATATTGACACTAATAGGCAGTGTTTATAGGATGCCTCTGACATGTGGAACATTATGATAAATGTTTTATATGTGCTATTTAATTGAATATTTAAAAAAATCTTAGCAGATGATTATTATTATCTCTGTTTTATAGAGATTAAATTGAAGTTTAGAAAAATCATCATCCAAGTTCTTCCTATTTAGTTAGGAAGCATTATAACACAGCCCCATCCATCTGACTGTGAAGCCCATGTTTTTAACCATTCTGCAATGCTGCTTACTGTATGAGACTTTTGAGATTGTGCTATGGTTTATTATCAGCAAATCTAAATATGTGAAGTATAGTCTGTAAGTAAAGAAGAAAAAATTCATATTTAGTTCTATTCCACAAACATTTACTAAATCATTACTATATGTTCAGTGGTATTCTAGGGTTTAAGAATACACAGGGTGTCCAAAAAGTTTGTGTATAATGTAAACCAGTTTAATATGGTACATTGAACACGAACTTTATGGACACCCTGATAGATAAAAATATTCTGCTTCCCAATAGATTTATAGTTTGATAGGAGCACCAGACACCATAAAATCAGAAACTAAGTAATGTTTGCATGTAAAAAATAACTATTACATTTACAAGTTACAGAGTAATAACATTGAAGTAGAATTGTATAAATTTCTGGAAATTCTTCAGGATTTCATAGTTAATGGGTTGAAAGGTGCCTGTTGGCCATCGAATTCCAGCACACTGAGCTTCCCTGAACTTATCCAATGAATTTACACTGTGCAAATTTGCATTTGTCATTCAAACACACATGTCTTCTCTCTTCTATGAAATGCTTTATTTATAGATAGATAGTCTTTGGAGATGGAAATATTAGAATTTATAGACATAAAATTCAATTTGGTCAACCTCCAATTATACTTAAAGATAACAATAAAAAACTAGAATAACAGATGACAGGCTATGCTTTCCTTCTGGATCCATTTTCCTTTGCACCAATGTTAAGGTACTAAGAGTTTAGTAGAATACAAGTACCAAATTTTGTCTAAATTCATAGATTATAAAATTCACAAGTATTTTACATATTTCTAACAAAGAAATGATGTTGGCTTTAATCTTTTACAGTGCTTTCTTATTACTTAGAATTCTTGTTTTGTATTTATCAAAAGTCATTTTAAGAGTAACCATTCTTGCACAAGTTAACAGTTGTGTATATACATAAAAAAAATGGTGTACATATACCACAATTTATTAATCCATTTGTGGGCCAACGGGCACTTGGGCTTCTTCCATGACTTAGCAATTATGAATTGGGATGCAATAAACATTCTGGTACAAATATCTTTGTTATAATGTGATTTTTAGTCTTCTGGATATATACCTAGTAGAGGAATTGTAGGATCAAATGGCAGGTCTATTTTTGGATCTCTAAGTGTTCTCCAAACATCTTTCCAAAAGGAAGGTATTAGTTTGCATTCCCACCAGCAGTGTAGAAGTGTTCCCTTTTCTCCACATCCACACCAACATCTCTGGTTTTGGGATTTTGTGATGTGGGCTAATCTTACTGGAGTTAGATGATATCTTGAGTAGTTTTGATTTGCATTTCTCTGATGATTAAGGATGATGAGTATTTTTAAAAAATTTTTACATATACATGTGTTTATTAGGTTTCCATTTTTTGTCTTCACAAAATTAAAAAGGCTTAACGTTTAATAACAATAACAATGTTTAAGATAAGGACTAGACACAAAAACCTCGTAAAGAACAAACGAACATAAATACATTCAGAAAAGGAATCAGGCAATTGCTACATTGAAATATCAAGCGATAATAATAATGCAAAGAAAGTAACAATCACATTATCAAATAAGAGTATGTCTATTATAGAATGCTTTGACTCTCAGATTAAGTATGGAGTCATCAGTTAACTTCTTCTTATTTTTTTTAAGTATCAAAAAATAGACAACTAATATTTATAAATCAAAATAAAAGATAATTTCATAAAACAGATCATGCTAAATCTTATAGACAATAGAAAAAGAAGAAATACTTCAAAATCATACTACTTGATCTGGGTACACCTGATATTAAAATTGGAGAAAATAAATATATTGTTATATATTGTTATAAAGGGGAAATTACAAACATATGTCACTTATAAATGAGGATGCAATATCCTAAACAACATATTAACAATTTGAGCCCTAAGACGCTTCCGAGGTTCCGGGAACCCAGCAACCAAGAGTCGCTTCTCAGGCATTTAGGGGATTCTCAGAATAAAAACAAAGGAGCGGAGCAAGATGGCAGCCGAGTAACAGCTTCCTTGCATCTGGGCACCGTGAGTCTGGGGAGATAGGACTCCAGGCGTCTCTGGCTGGTGAGAACTGCCTATCATCACTCCTATGAGGATACAGGGAGTCAGCGAGAGACTTCTGGACCCCAAGAGGAGGACTAAATCCGTGGAAAACCGGCAAGTGGTCGCGTGTGTTCAATCCGTCTAAACCCGCCCACAACTGTAAGTTCAGTAGCAGCGAGACTGCAAACCAGAAAGGCCTTGCCTGTGAACTGTTTTGATGTCCTTGGACTTGGCACTGAGTTGAACTGCCTTGGGGAAGGCCTGAGTGGGAGTGCGAGAACTTTGGCCGTTGTCTAGGGCCCCAGTCTGAGCCGCTGAGCCAGACGGAGCTAATAGTGTTTGGGGGTGGGTCACACGGATCCATTGTCAGCGATCTGCCCCGGCAAGCTCCGCCCTCAGGGTCGCAGAGCTAGAAACGGGTGGGAGCTGGTAACCCAGCAACCAAGTAGCCTAAGGGTGGGGTCTGAGCCGCCTTGCAGCCCTAACCCTCAGGGGCAGAGTGAGACCGGTTTTGGCACACTGAGTAAGTGGATAGCCACTTCAGCAGCAATTCCAGCAAGAAAGCTGGGAAAGCTTCTGCTCAACAAGTTTACAAGTTCGAAGTGCCTTTTAAGTAGGCTGAAGAGAGATTCAGGGTGTCTACCTGCTGGGGTTTGAGTAATCAGCAGCCTCCAGTCGTATCTGAACTGTGACTAACATCTCATACCCCAGAAGACCACGTGTTGCCCAGACAATATTCAATAACATATACAAACTGCTTTGTTTTTGGTTGTGTATTTTCTTCTTTCTTTTTTTGCTTGGTTGTTTTTTTTGTTTGTTTATTTTGACGTTGCTGATATTCTTTTGTTTTTTTAATTTCAATCTTTTCCACACAGATCCCTTTTTCTTTCTCAATTTTCCTAGTTTAATTATAATTTCCCATTGCTGCTTTTTTTAATAACTTCAACTTCATTTTTGCTAGTGTTTCTACCGATATAATTTGGTTTTTCACCCAATTTTATCCCTGTAAAGTTTTCTGTTTGCTTCTTTTGGTTTGATTTATAGCATTTTTGTCTTTCCTCTCTACTTGGTGGAGGTGGGGTACTGTGTCTGATCAGGTTAGCAAAGAGCTGCTGACCTCAAGGGAACCACGCAACTGGGCACCCCCAGAAGGTGGGGTTTTTTAAGGTTGTGTCAAAGCACCCTACTGTACACCTATATTGCCCTGTTTCCCTCTTTCTGTGCCTCTCTTCTTTTTGTCAATATTCCTTATACCCACCCCCTCTCCTTTCTCTATCTCTCTTTTTTTCTTATCACTCGGTCCTCCTTTCTTTCATCCCCTTTTTTTTTGCTCTTCAACCTTCTCACCCTTCTGGTCCTGTAACCTTTAGTCCACAGGCACAAGAACTTAAAGAGCAAGAGGAAGTGAAAGGAAAATTAGGGCAAGCAAACAGATAAAAGAAATCACTCATGAGGAAGAATCAGCAGAAAACTCCAGGCAACATGAAGAACCAGTCTAGAACAACCCCACCAAGGGACCATGAGGTAGCTACTGCAGATGATTCCACCTATACAGAAATGTTAGGAATGACAGAAAGGGAATTTAGAATACACATGTTGAAAACAATGAAAGAAATGATGGAAACAATGAAGGAAATTGCTAATAAAGTGGAAAATAACCAAAAGGAAATCCAAAAACAGAATCAAATAAGAGATGAACGATATGAAGAATATAAAAAGGATATAGCAGACCTGAAGGAACTGAAACAGTCAATTAGGGAACTTAAAGATGCAATGGAAAGTATCAGCAACAGGTTAGACCATGCAGAAGAAAGAATTTCAGAGGTAGAAGACAAAGTTCTTGAGATAACTCAGACAGTAAAAGAGGCAGAAAAGAAGAGAGAGAAAGCAGAACGTTCACTGTCAGAATTATGGGACTTTATGAAGCGTTCCAACATACGAGTTATAGGAATTCCAGAAGGGGAAGAAGAATGCCCCAGAGGAATGGAAGCCATACTAGAGAATATTATAAAAGAAAATTTCCCAAACATCACCAAAGATTCTGACACACTGCTTTCAGAGGGATATCGGACCCCGGGTCGCCACAACTCTAACCGAGCTTCTCCAAGACACATTGTGATGAACCTGTCCAAAGTCAAGACAAAAGAAAAGATTCTGCAAGCTGCCAGGAGTAAGCGCCACTTGACCTACAGGGGCAAATCCATCAGAGTTACCACAGACTTCTCTAATGAAACTTTCCAAGCAAGAAGACAATGGTCATCTACCTTTAATCTACTTAAACAGAACAATTTTCAGCCCAGAATTCTGTACCCTGCTAAGCTAAGCTTCAAAATTGACGGAGAAATCAAATCATTTACAGATATACAAACATTGAGGAAATTCGCCACAACAAGACCAGCTCTACAGGAAATACTTCAACCTGTTCTGCACACTGACCACCACAATGGATCAGCAGCAAAGTAAGAACTCAGAAATCAAAGGACAGAACCTAACCTCCACACTGATGCAAAAGATAAAACTAAGCAATGGACTCTCACCAAATAAGACGAATAGAATACTACCACACTTATCCATTATTTCAATAAATGTTAATGGCTTGAATTCCCCACTGAAGAGACATAGATTGGCTGACTGGATTAAAAAACACAAGCCATCCATTTGCTGTCTGCAAGAAACACACCTGGCTTCAAAAGACAAATTAAAGCTCCGAGTCAAGGGTTGGAAGACAATTTTTCAGGCAAATGGAATTCAGAAGAAAAGAGGAGTTGCAATCTTATTTTCAGATACATGTGGATTTAAAGCAACTAAAGTCAAAAAAGACAAAGATGGTCACTTTATATTGGTCAAGGGAAAACTACAACAAGAAGACATTTCCATTCTAAATATTTATGCACCCAATTTAAATGCTCCCAGATTCTTGAAGCAGACCTTACTCAGTCTGAGCAATATGATAGCTGATAATACCATCATAACAGGGGACTTTAACACACCTCTTACAGAGCTGGACAGATCCTCTAAACAGAAATTAAACAAAGATGTAAGAGATTTAATTGAGACCCTAGACCAACTATGCTTGATAGACGTATATAGAACACTCCACCCCAAAGATAAAGAATATACATTCTTCTCATCACCCCATGGAACATTCTCCAAAATTGATCATATCCTGGGACACAAAACAAATATCAACAGAATCAAAAGAATTGAAATTTTACCTTGTATCTTTTCAGACCATAAGGCGCTAAAGATGGAACTCAACTCTAACAAAAATGCTCAACCCCACCCAAAGGCATGGAAATTAAACAATCTTCTGTTGAATAACAGATGGGTGAAGGAAGAAATAAAACAGGAAATCATTAACTTCCTTGAGCATAACAACAATGAAGACACAAGCTACCAAAACCTGTGGGATACTGCAAAAGCAGTTTTGAGAGGAAAATTCATCGCTTTAGATGCCTACATTCAAAAAACAGAAAGAGAGCACATCAACAATCTCACAAGAGATCTTATGGAATTGGAAAAAGAAGAACAATCTAAGCCTAAACCCAGTAGAAGAAAAGAAATATCCAAAATCAAATCAGAGATCAATGAAATTGAAAACAAAAGAATCATTCAGAAAATTAATGAAACAAGGAGTTGGTTTTTTGAAAAAATAAATAAAATAGATAAACCATTGGCCAGACTAACTAGAAATAGAAAAGTAAAATCTCTAATAACCTCAATCAGAAACGATAAAGGGGAAATAACAACTGATCCCACAGAGATACAAGAGATCATCTCTGAATACTATCAGAAACTCTATGCCCAGAAATTTGACAATGTGAAGGAAATGGATCAATATTTGGAATCACACCCTCTCCCTAGACTTAGCCAGGAAGAAATAGACCTCCTGAACAGACCAATTTCAAGCACTGAGATCAAAGAAACAATAAAAAAGCTTCCAACTAAAAAATGCCCTGGTCCAGATGGCTTCACTCCAGAATTCTATCAAACCTTCAAGGAAGAGCTTATTCCTGTACTGCAGAAATTATTCCAAAAAATTGAGGAAGAAGGAATCTTCCCCAACACATTCTATGAAGCAAACATCACCCTGATACCAAAACCAGGAAAAGACCCAAGCAAAAAGGAGAATTTCAGACCAATCTCACTCATGAATATAGATGGAAAAATTCTCAACAAAATCCTAGCCAATAGATTACAGCTTATCATCAAAAAAGTCATTCATCATGATCAAGTAGGCTTCATCCCAGGGATGCAAGGCTGGTTTAACATACGCAAGTCCATAAACGTTATCCACCATATTAACAGAGGCAAAAATAAAGATCACATGATCCTCTCAATAGATGCAGAAAAAGCATTTGATAAAATCCAGCATCCTTTTCTAATTAGAACACTGAAGAGTATAGGCATAGGTGGCACATTTCTAAAACTGATTGAAGCTATCTATGACAAACCCACAGCCAATATTTTACTTAATGGAGTAAAACTGAAAGCTTTTCCTCTTAGAACTGGAACCAGACAAGGTTGTCCTCTGTCACCTTTACTATTCAACATAGTGCTGGAAGTTCTAGCCAATACAATTAGGCAAGACAAGGAAATAAAGGGAATCCAAATGGGAGCAGAGGAGGTCAAACTCTCCCTCTTTGCTGACGACATGATCTTATACTTAGAGAACCCCAAAGAGTCAACCACAAGACTCCTAGAAGTCATCAGAAAATACAGTAATGTTTCAGGATATAAAATCAATGTCCACAAGTCAGTAGCCTTTGTATACACCAATAACAGTCAAGATGAGAAGCTAATTAAGGACACAACTCCCTTCACCATAGTTTCAAAGAAAATGAAATACCTAGGAATATACCTAACGAAGGAGGTGAAGGACCTCTATAAAGAAAACTATGAAATCCTCAGAAAGGAAATAGCAGAGGATATTAACAAATGGAAGAACATACCATGCTCATGGATGGGAAGAATCAACATTGTTAAAATGTCTATACTTCCCAAAGCAATCTACCTATTCAATGCCATTCCTATCAAAGTACCTACATCGTACTTTCAAGATTTAGAAAAAATGATTCTGCGTTTTGTATGGAACCGGAAAAAACCCCGTATAGCTAAGGCAGTTCTTAGTAACAAAAATAAAGCTGCGGGCATCAGCATACCAGATTTTAGTCTGTACTACAAAGCCATAGTGCTCAAGACAGCATGGTACTGGCACAAAAACAGACACATAGACACTTGGAATCGAATTGAACACCAAGAAATGAAACTAACATCTTACAACCACCTAATCTTTGATAAACCAAACAAGAACTTACCTTGGGGGAAAGACTCCCTATTCAATAAATGGTGTTGGGAGAACTGGATGTCTACATGTAAAAGACTGAAACTGGACCCACACCTTTCCCCACTCACAAAAATTGATTCAAGATGGATAAAGGACTTAAATTTAAGGCATGAAACAATAAAAATCCTCCAAGAAAGCATAGGAAAAACACTGGAAGATATTGGCCTGGGGGAAGACTTCATGAAGAAGACTGCCTTGGCAATGGCAACAACAACAAAAATAAACAAATGGGACTTTATTAAACTGAAAAGCTTCTGTACAGCTAAGGAGACAATAACCAAAGCAAAGAGACAGCCTACACAATGGGAAAGGATATTTGCATATTTTCAATCAGACAAAAGCTTGATAACCAGGATCTATAGAGAACTCAAATTATTCCACATGAAAAAAGCCAACAATCCCTTATATCAATGGGCAAGAGACATGAATAGAACTTTCTCTAAAGACGACAGACGAATGGCTAACAAACACTTGAAAAAATGTTCATCATCTCTATATATTAGAGAAATGCAAATCAAAACAACCCTGAGATATCATCTAACCCCAGTGAGAATGGCCCACATCACAAAATCTCAAAACTGCAGATGCTGGCGTGGATGTGGAGAGAAGGGAACACTTTTACACTGCTGGTGGGACTGCAAACTAGTACAACCTTTCTGGAAGGAAGTATGGAGAAACCTCAAAGCACTCAACCTAGATCTCCCATTCGATCCTGCAATCCCATTACTGGGCATCTACCCAGAAGGAAAAAAATCCTTTTATCATAAGGACACTTGTACTAGACTGTTTATTGCAGCTCAATTTACCATTGCCAAAATGTGGAAACAGCCTAAATGCCCACCAACCCAGGAATGGATTAACAAGCTGTGGTATATGTATACCATGGAATACTATTCAGCCATTAAAAAAAATGGAGACTTTACATCCTTCGTATTAACCTGGATGGAAGTGGAAGACATTATTCTTAGTAAAGCATCACAAAAATGGAGAAGCATGAATCCTATGTACTCAATCTTGATATGAGGACAATTAATGACAATTAAGGTTATGGGGGGGGAAGCAGAAAGAGGGATGGAGGGAGGAGGGTGGGGCCTTAGTGTGTGTCACATTTTATGGGGGCAAGACATGATTGCAAGAGGGACTTTACCTAACAATTGCAATCAGTGTAACTGGCTTATTGTACCCTCAATGAATCCCCAACAATAAAAAAAAAAAAAAAAAAAATTCCAAAAAAAAAAAAAAAAAACAATTTGAATTAAAAATTAATGTTTAAGTAATGTACTTTGGTCAAAATTAAATCTAATTTATGTGAGAATTAGTCACTATTTTCTTTTCTTTTCTTGTTTCCTTTTTCTTCTTTTCCTTTCCCTTACCCCTTCCCTCCTTCTCTGTCTGCTCTCCCCTTCCCCATGCCCCACTGTGCCATTAATTGTCATTAATTGTCTTCATATCAAAATTGAATACATAGAATTCATACTTCTCCATTCCTGTGTTGCTTCACTAAGAATAATGTGTTCCACCTCCATCCAGGTTAGTACAAATGCTGCAAAATCTCCATTTTTTTAAATGGCTGAATAATATTCCATGGTATACATATACCACAGCTTACCAATCCATTCCTGGTTTGAAGGACATTTAGGTTGTTTCCACATTTTGGCAATTGTAAATTGGGCTGCGATAAACAGCCTAGTACAAGTTTTTTTTTTTTTTTTCCTTCTGGATAGATGCCCAGTAGTGGGATTGCAGGATCAAACAGGAGGTCTAGTTTGAGTTCTTTGAGGTTTCTCTGTACTTCCTTCCAAAAAGGTCGAATTAGTTTGCAGTCCCACCAGCAGTATAAAAGTGTTCCTTTCTCTCCACATCCACGCTAGCATCTGCAGTTTTGAGATTTTGTGATAGAGGCCATTTTTGCTGGGGTTAGGTGATATCTCAGGGTGGTTTTAATTAGCATTTCTCTTATAATTAGGGATGATGAGCATTTTTTCATGTTTGCTAGCCATTGGTCTGTTGTCTTTAGAGAAGATTCTATTCATCTCTCTTCCCCATTAATGTGTGGGATTCTTGTTTTTTTTTTTTTTTTTCTTGTGGATTTGTTGAAGTTCTGTATAGATGCTAGTTATTAAGCATTTGTCTGATTCAAAATATGCAAATATCCTTTCCCATTGGGTAGGTTATCTATTTGTTTTGATTGTTGTCTCCTTGACTATACAGAAGCTTTTCAGTTTAATTAAATCCCATTTGTTTATTATTGCTGTTGTTGCTGTTGCCATGGCAGTCTTCTTCATAAAGTCTTTTCCCAGGCTGTATCTTCCAGTGTTTTTCCTATTCTTTCTTTGAGGATTTTTATTGTTTCATGCCTTAAATTTAAGTCCTTTACCCATCTTGAATCAATTTTTGTGAGTGGAGAAAGGTGCGAGTCCAGTTCCAGTCTTTCACATGTGGATATCCAATTCTCCCAGCACTATTTATTGAATAGGGAGTCTTTCGCCCAGTGGATGCTCTTGTTTGGTTTATCAAAGATTAGGTGGCTGTAAGTTGTTGGTTTCATTTCCTGGTTTTCTATTCAATTCCAAATGTCTATGTCTCTATTTTTTGTGCCAGTACCATGCTGTCTTGACCACTATGGCCTTGTAATACAGCCTAAAATCTGGTGTGGTGATACCCCTGGCTTTGCTTTTATTACTAAGAACTGCCTTAGCTATGTGGGGGTTTTATAGTTCCATACAATATACCGAATCATTTTTTCCAAGACTTGAAAGTAGGATGTTGGTATTTTAATAGGAATGGCGTTGAATCAGTAAATTGCTCTGGGAATATAGACATTTTAACAATGTTGATTCTTCCCAGCAATGAACATGGTATGTTCTTCCATTTGTTAATGTCCTCTGCTTATCCTTTCTTAGGGTTTCATAATTTTTTTTTTTTTATAGAGGTCCTTCAACTCTTTTGTTAGGTATATTCCTAGGTTTTTCATTGTCTTTGAAGCCATGGTGAAGGGAGTTGAGTCCTTAATTAACCTGTCATCTTGGCTGTTGTTGGCATATACAAAGGCAACTGACTTGTGGACATTGATTTTATATCCTGAGACATTACTGTATTTTTTGATGACTTCCAAGAGTCTCATGGTTGAATCTTTAGGGTTCTCTAAGAATAAGATCATATCATCAGCAAAAAGGGAGAGTTTGACCTCCTCTGCTCCCATTTCTTGTTTTGTCGAATTGTATTGGCTAGAACTTCCAGGACTTTGTTGAATAATAATTATGGCAGAACACAACCTTGTCTGGTCCCAGTTCTAAGAGGAAAAGCTTTCAGTTTTACTCCATTCAGTAAAATATTAACTGCGGGTTTGTCATAGATAGCTTTGATCAGTTTAAGAAATATGCCACCTATGCCCATACTCTTCACTGTTCTAATTAGAAAAGAATACTGGATTTTATCAAATGCTTTTTCTGCATCTATTGAGAGGATCATATAGTCTCTGGTTTTGCTTCTGGTTTTGGTTAATATGGTGAACAAGGTTTATAGACTTGCATATATTAAAGCAGCCTTACATCCCTGGGATGAAACTTGATCACGATGTATGACTTTTTTGATGATAAGCTGTAATCTATTGGCTAAAACTTTGTTGAGAATTTTTGCATCTATATTCATTAGTGAAATTGGTCTGAAATTCTCCTTTTTCGTTGGGTCTTTTTCTGGTTTTGGTATCAGGGTGATGTTTGTTTCATAGAACATGTTGGGGAAGATTCCTTCCTCCTCAATTTTTTGGATTAATTTCTGCAGTATAGGAATAAGCTCTTCTTTGAATGTTTGATAAAATTCTGGTGTGAAGCCATCCAGACCAGGGCATTTTGTTGTTGTTGTTGTTGGAAGATTTTTTATTATTTCTTTGATCTCAGTGCTTGAAATTGTTCTGTTCAGGAGATCTATTTCATCTGGGGTAAGTCTAGGGAGAGGGTGTGATTCCAAATATTGATCCATTTCCTTCACATTGTCAAATTTCTGGGCATAAAGTTTCTAGTAGTATTCATAGATAATCTCTTGTATCTCTGTGGCATCTGTTGTTATTTCCCCTTTGTCATTTCTGATTTGCATTTGCAAAACTCCACAAAAAAATTTCCTGTTTTTCCTTGGCACTCGATGAAAGTAATGATGTTCATGATTCTGCACAACTTCTAATTTTTATTTGTGGGACAAATGACTATTTCAAAGTCACAGAAGAGCTTGCTTCACTGCAAAGCATCAAAGGAACAGCTACAGGAGAGGATATCTATGAAAAGGTTTGCCAAACTGTGAATAGTTTGGAGCTGGTCTGGGCAAAACTAGCCAGTGTTACAACTGATGGTGCTTCTAGCATGGTGGGGTCTAAGAAAGTAGTAATTGCTCACATTAACCACGAGATGGACAAACATAACCATTCTCATCCAATAGCCATCATCCATCAGCAAGCACTGTATAGTAAATCACTGAAGTGGGACTCTGTTATGAAAACTGTGGTATCTTGTGTTAACTTCATTAGAGGTAATGCATTAAACCACAGACAGTGTCAGGAATTTCTGTCTGAGCTAAATGTTGCCTATGAAGATGTTCCATACCATACAGAAGTTCATTGGCTGAGTCGAGGGAGAGTTTGGAAACATTTCTATGGCTTACTTCCATAGATTACAGCTTTTCTGCTTTCAAAAAATAAAGAAGTAGCAGAGCTCGATAATGCAGAATGGAAATGGCACCTTGCCTTTCTGACAGATGTAACAGAGCTACTCAACAGTTTCAATGTGCAACTTCAAGGAAAGGGGAAGCTCATCTGTGATATGCAATCACATGTGAAAGTATTTGAAGTAAAATTAGGCTTCCTCATCAAACAAGTGAAGGAAGAAAATTTCTGCCACCTCCCCACAACTCAAAATCTGTTAGTGGAAAATCCATTGGTTGCATTCCCAAATAAAACACGTGCGGATTCACTGGAAAAGTTGCAAAAGGAATTCCAATTTAGATTTAAGGAGCTTCATCCCCATGAACAGGACATACAGCTTTTTCATAACCCATTTTCTATTGACATTGAAAATGTGGATACAATTTACCAAATGGAACAGGCTGAACTGCAGAATTGTGACTCTCTGAATGACGCATTCACATCAAGCAGCCTCCCTAATCTCTATGCTTCTCTCCCCTCTGAGACATATCCTACTAAATGCAGAATACAAATGTCTACATACAGTAACTAAGAAAATGCCATGAAGGCTACGTTGAACAATTTGATGAAAATAATTTAGATTGTATATGATACCAGCACATTGTAACCCTTGATTGCACAAATGTACACAGCTATGATTTAACAATAAAACAGAAAGAAAATAAGTATAGAAGTAACATTTCTTAACTGATAGAGGCCATCTGCAGCAAACCCACAGCCAATATCATAGTTAATGGTGTAAAATTGAAATCATTTCCACTCAGATCAGGAACCAGGCAAGGGTGCCTACTGTCTCCACTGCTTTTTAACATTGTAATTGAAGTTTTAGCCACCACAATCAGGCTAGAGAAGACAATCAAGGGATCCAAATAGGACCAGAGGAGATCAAATTGTCACTCTTCACAGACGATATGATTATGTATCTGAAAAATCCAAGGGAATCAACTACAAAACTCCTAGACATGATCAAGGCATATAGTAAGGTCTCAGGATACAAAATTAACACTCATAAATCTGTAGCCTTTATATATACCAACGATAGTCACAGGGAAAAAACAATCAAGGACTTCATTCCCTTTACAATAGTCCCAAAGAAGATGAAATATCTGGGAGTGTATCCAACTAAGGATGTGAAATGTCTCTATAAAGAAAACTATGAAACTCTTGAGAAAAGAAATAGCTGAAGATGTTAACAAATTGAAAAATGTATCATGCTCATGGCTGGGAAGAATCAATGTTGTTAAAATGTCTATACTACCTAAAGCAAGCTACAGATTTAACGCAATCTCTATTAAAGCACCTCTGTCATATTTTAAAGACCTGGAAAAATTAGTACTTTGTTTTATATGGAAACAGAAAAAAACCTCAAATAGCCAAGACATTACTCAGAAATAAAAACAAATTGGGAGGTATCATGCTTCCAGACTTCAAACTATACTATAAATTGATAGTGATCAAAGCAGCATGGTACTGGTACAAAAATAGAGAAGTAGATGTGTACTGAGCCCTACTATGAAACTAAATTATAGCTTTCACATGAAGGCTATAACCCAACTAAAGCACAACACTCTGAGGAAAGGGCCAAGGAAGAGGAAGGGAGGGGGGTGATTATGGTGGAGGCAGGGTAATGGGTGGGGCCACACCTACGGTGCATCTTAGAATGGGTACAGGCGAAACTTACTAAAGGTAGAATACAAATGTCTACACACAATAACCATGAAAATGCCATGAAGGTTACGTTGAACAGTTAGATGAGAATATTTCAGATTGTATATGAAACCAGCATATTGTACCCCTTGATTGCACTAATGTACACAGTTATAATTTAACAATAAAAAATAAGTCAATAAATAATAAATAAAAGGGAAAAAAAAAGAGGTAAACCCAGACATTTATTGTCATTTGATTTTCAATTAGCATATTAAAAATATAAATTTGGGGAAAGATTCCTTATTCAATAAATGGTGCTGGATGAATTGGCTGGCAACTTGTAGAAGACTGAAACTGGATCCGCACCTTTCTCCTTTAACAAAAATTGACTCTTACTGGTTAAAAGACTCATAATTAAGACATGAAATTATTAATATTCTTAGAGAAAGTGCAAGGGAAATGCTTGAAAAAATTGGCCTGGGGGAATACTTCATGAGGAAGACACCCCAGGCAATTGAAGCACCATCAAAAATACATTACTGGGATCTGATCAAATCAAATGCTTCTGCACTGCCAAGAACACACTAAGTAAAGCAAATAGACAGCCTTCAGAATGGGAGAGGATTTTTGCAAGTTATACTACCGACAAAGTTCTAAGAACCAGAATCCACAGAGAATTCAAACTTCTTACTAAGCAAAAAACAAGTGATCCCATTTCATTGTGGGCAAGAGACATGAACAGAAGCTTCTCTGAAGAAGACAGATGCATGGCCTACACACACATGAAAAAAATGCTCATCATCTTTAATCATCAGAGAAATGCAAATCAAAACTACTCTGACATACCACCTAACTCCAGTAAGAGTAGCCCACATCACAAAATCCCAAAACAACAGATTTTGGAGTGGATGTGGAGAAAAGGGAAGACTTCTGCACTGCTGGTGGGAATGCAAACTATTATGTTCCTTTTGGAAAGAAGTTTGGAGAGCACTCAGGGATCTAAATGTAGACCTACCGTTTGATCCTGCAATTCTTCTTCTAGGTGTATATCCAAAGGACCAAAAATCATTTGGCAATAAAGATATTTGCACCAGATTGTTCATTGCAGCTCAATTCATAATTGCCAACTCACAGAAGAAGCCCAGGTGCTCATGGACCCATGAATGGATTAATAAATTGTGGTATATGTATACCATGGAATACTATGCAGCAGTAAAAAAAATGGAGACTTTACCTCTTTTATGTTTACATGGATGGAGCTGGAAAATATTCTTCTTAGTAAAGTATCTCAGGAATGAAAAGAAAAGTATCCAATATACTCAGTACTACTGTGAAACCAATTTATAATCACTCACACATGCATATGAAAAATGAAACACAACTTTAGCCTAGGATGAAGGAGGGAAGGGGAGGGAGAGGGGAAGAGAGGCAGTGGGAGGGATAGTAGGGGATAGAAGGAGGACCACACCTATGGAGCACATTGCAAGTACAAGTTGGGTCTATCATGTGTAGACAACAAATGTCCTTATAATATAATTGGGTAAATGAGGTGAAAGCTACGTTGATTAATATGATGTGTAAGCACTCCCAAGTTGTATAAGTAATCAACACATTGAAAATGGCATTAATGTGTTTATGATCTATGTACAAAAGACTTAATAAAAAAAGAAAAAAATCATACATTATGATCAAATAAGATTCATCTTATATTAATTCTTTGAGTGGTGAGAAGTATGGATCCTATTTTGTTCTTCTGCATATGGCTATACAAATATAATATTACTGGCACCTTTTATTGAAAAGGGAGAGATACCCCAACATATGTTGTTGCCTGCTTTGTCAAAGATCAGGTGGCTATATGTGGATGGTTTTGCATATGGGTATTTTTTCTTGTTTAATCAGCCTGTGTCTCCATTTTTGTGTCAAAACCATGTTGTCTTGGTTACTATATACTTGTAGTATAGTTTGAAGGTGGTAATGTGATGCCTCCAAATTTGTAAAAGAAGTCATTTTATCAAAAAATACCTGTACTCAAGTGTTCATTGCAACACAATTCACAATTACAAAGATGGGGAATCAACCAAAATGTGCATCAATTCATGAGTAGATTAATAAAACATGGTTCATGTATTCCATAGAATACTAAGCCTCAAAGAATGACTTAATGTCTTTTGCAACAATCTGGATAGAACTAGGGATGATTATCCTCAGTGAAGTATCTAAAGAATGAAAACACAAATACCACATGTACTTACTACTAAATTGGAATTAAATTGATGGGCACACATGTGAAGTAAACCTCAATAGAAATGAAGCAGGGGGTGACAGGGGGAGGGGAAGCAGAAACCTATCTAACAGGTAGAGTGAACACTCTCTGGGTGAAAGACATACTTCTATCGATGACTGAAACATTACAAAAGCAATCTACACAACCAAACTATTTGTACCCCCATAATACTTTTAGATAAATAAATAAGTATATAAATAAATAAATGAAAGGATAGAAGGTGGCATCTTTTGTTTGTCTTTTTATTTCTCAATTTCTGACAGTGAAATGGGGTGAAAATTCATTCAATACCAACAGGAAAAGGGAATGACAAAGTTAAGAATGGCCCTTTTTGAAATTTTGAAAAATTCTGTTTGACTCACTCAAAGCCATATAAAGCAGATTCTCCAAACAATTTAAATAACAAAGTTATAATTATATCTCACAATTATGTGATAATACTCAAATGTAGTGCTAAAATTAAAGTAATAACAAAATATTTTGCTGGCTCTAATCATAACAAAGTAAAGTGATAAAATGAATCAAAACAAAAAATTTCTTTTTATAGACTAAAGTAGTAACAATTATCCTTTCTATTAAACTTTTCATCAAGGTTAAAAAACAAAGGAAGAAGTGTGAAGCTAATGAGATAGAAGTATCTAAATACCTCTGTGATTTTGCAACTGATGACAGTGATGATGATGGATTTACTCAAAAAAGAAAGGCTGGAGAAACCTACAATCAGCAGTTTTCCAGGAAGGAGAATGAAAAGTGGGACAGGTGAGCCTGTAGCGGTGTTTCATAGTAGATAATTATTACTGTACAAGAAAACTAATTTTAATTTGGACTAACATTCACAATTAACAAGTTGTACACTTAACCTAAGGATTTTCAGCCTTTGCCTGCTATTAGAACAATGCAAATTTACAAACAATGGGATATCATTGTTTTCAGTCATGCTGATATTTTTGTTTAACAATAGCAGTGCTGAGAAATGTGTAGAAAATTTATTGTCATGCACTATTTGTTGATAAACTGGTAAACCCATGTTGACAGGTAATTTAGCAATGGGCATCAAATTTCAAATATGTCATTCATTGAATCTGAGAGGTCCAGTTCTGCAGCTAGATCCTACGGGAAAATATGAGCCATGTAAACACACAAACATGTTAAGAACATTTGTTATCTATGATATATACATAAAATAGACCAATATGTATGTATCTAATATATATATATATATATATATAACCTATGTTAAGATACATAGTATTAATTATGTATGTTAAGGACTTTTATATAACTATGTTATCTATATATGTGTATTACAGAAGTTTATTATAACATTGTCATATCAAAAGTTGGAGATAGTCTAAATACATGTCAGTAAGGAAATACTTAAACACCACACCCATAAAGTAATGTTGCATACAATGATTTTCTAAAATGAGGTGAATCTGTAGTATACTAATCATTTCCCAATGAAAGTATGCTTAAAGTATTTAGTTTAGTGATACATATAAACAAATTTTGATAGAATTGCTTAAATATCTGCTGAGTTGCAAAAGGCAGCTACATGTTGTTGGAATTCTAGCTTATAACCAAGAAGGTTGGAGGTTATTATATTTTTGGTTTTGTTCTCAATACATGAGTGCTCAACTATTGGAACCTCAAATTAGTCTGAATATCAGCAAATGATTGCACATGGGCACTCATTTTCCATATATACATTTTAATAAGGTGTAAAAATGATTACATCAGAGGTTGTTTAATCTAATAAAATTAGTCTTGGCCAAATTTTCCTTTAAAAAGCCAGAGAGTAAATATGTTTTAGACTTTGTGGACCATATGGATTTTGTTATAGTCCAAAATCCATCATAGAAAATGAAGGAACCGGCATGCCTGTGATCCAATAAAACTTTGCTGACAAAAGCAGGCAGTGGGCTGAGCTTGGCTCACATGTGCTAATTTACTGACTCTTGTGGTAAAACCCAGTACTACTAATGCAGCAAGTCTTCTTTTAAAAGATTATGCATTTCAATATGAACCACATCACATTATTCAACAGATCTCATGTTACATTATTTATACAATAAGATTGTTTTTGCAATTTTTCCCCTTTTATTTCCATTATGGAATTCAAAATTTTAACATAAATATTTGCTTTGTATAATGAATGAGTATAAAATATCCTAAATTTGGATGATTTTTATCACGCAATACATACTTCCCTTGAAATTTCAGTCATTCTTTGGTCTTTATTTATATACATGGGCAAAATGATAATCAGGTCTTTTCTTTTCCTGTTTCTTTTTTTTTTAATTTCATGTTAATGTGAGGGTATAAACAATTAGATTACATTATTTTCATTAGTTAGGTAGAGTCCCTCTTGTAGTTGTGTCCTGGACTCAAGAAGTGTTCCATGTACCCTTACATTCTGCCTATAAAGTGGGAGCACACCAATCTCCCTCCAACCTTCTCTTGCCCCTTCCCTTGTTCCCCTTCCTCCCAACTTGAACTGAAATGAGATTTTCTCTTATGTGGACATGTATTAGATTGTCTACTGGCTTTATACTACTATTGAGTATGTTGCATATTTGTGTTTCTATTTTCTGATGCTTTACTGAAGAATGCATTTCACCTCCATCCAGGTTAATATCAAAGATGTAAACTCTCTGTTTTTAAAATGACTGAGAAGTATGGTGTACACATACCACAGTTTCTTGATCCATTTCTGAGTTGATGGGCATTCAAGTTGTTTCAAAATCTTGGCAAATGTAAACTGAGCTGCAGTAAACAATCTAGTGAAAATGTCTTTATTAAAAAATATTTTTTTTTCTTCTGAGTAGTTATATTTCTATTAATGTGATTCCAGGATCAAATAAAAGTTCCGATTTGAGTTCTCTAAAGATTCTCCATACTTTTTTCCAAAAAGGTTGCATTAGTTTGCAGTCCCTGCAAGGGTGTAAAAGTGTTCCCCATTACCAACATCAGCAACTTTGGGACTTTGTGATGTGGGCTATTCTCACTGGAGTTGGATGATATCTAGGGTGGTTTTGATTTGCATTTCTCTATTGATCAGGGAAGATGAGTATTTTTTCATATGTTTGTTAGCCACTCATCGGCTTCCTCAGAGAAGGTTCTGTTCATATCACTTGACCAGTAGTAGATGGAATTTTTTTGCTCTATTGATGTTGATTTAATTTGAGTTCTCTGTAGATTCTAATTATCAAACCTTTATCAGATTCATAACATGTGTAAAACCATTCTGAAGGTTGTCTATTTGTTTTACCTGTTGTGTCCTTAGCTGGACAGAAGTTTTTTCAGCTTAATTAAGTCCCATTTGTTCATTTTACTTGTTGTTGTGATTGCTACTGAGGTCTTTGTCATAAAATCTTTCCCGAGTCCAACATCATCAAGAACTTTTCCTACACTTTCTTCTAAGATTCTTATCATTTCATGTCTTAGATTTAAATCTTTTATCCATCTTAAGTCAATTATTTTAAGGGGTGAAAAGTATTGGTCGAGTTTCAGTCTACTACAAGAAATTATGTCTAGAAATTTGGCAATGTGGAGGAAATGGACCAATAGCTGCAATCATGCCATCTTCCTAGACTTAACCAGGAAGAAATAGATCTCTTGAAAAGGCAGATATCAAATGCTGAGAGAAATGCAGAAACAATAACAAAGCTTCTAACACCACGACCACCAACAAAAGCCCAGGAACAGATGACTTCACAACAGATTTCTATCACACCTTCAAAGATGAGCTTCTATCTATACTGAAGAACCTATTTCAAAACATTGACAAGGCTGGAGCCTTCCCAAACACATTCTATAAAGCAAATATCACTTTTGTTTTGATTCCAAAACCAGGAAGGGACTTAACAAACAAGGAGAACTTCAGACCAATTTAACTAATGAATATAGATGGAAAAATACTCCATAAAATCTTAGCTAATAGATTACAGCTACTCATTTCAAAAAAAGTATGCATCACAATCAAGTAGATTGCATCCAAGGGGTGCAGGTTGTTTTAACATATGTAAATTCATAAATGTAATACATCCTATCCATAAAAACGAAGTCTAAACGATGCTCTCAATAGAGGCAGAAAAAGCATTTGTTAAAATTCAGAATTCTTTACTAACAAGAACATTTAAAATATAGGCATATTTGGTATATTTCTTAAGATGATTGAAGACATCAATCCACAGCTAACATCGTGCAGAATGGTGTAAAATTGAATGTTTTCCAAAGAGAATTGGAACCAGACAAGGATGCACACTCTCACCACTATTACTCAACATAGTTCTAGAAATTCTAGCCAATACAATCAGGCAATAGAAAGAAATAAATGACATCCCAATGGGAGCAGAGGAGGTCCAACTCTCCCTCTTTCCTGCTGATATACTCTTATATTTAGAAAACCTAGAGACTCAACCAAACACTCCTGGAAGTTATCAGGAAATACAGAAATGTCTCAGGGTATAAAATCACTTTGCAAAGATCAGTAGCCTTGTATATGCCAGTAACAACTAAGCTGTTCAGCTTCTCTTGATTGAGAAGCAAATCAAGGACATAATTCCCTTCAGAGTATCTTCAAAGAAAATTAAATACTTAAGAATATACCTAACGAAAGAGGTGAACTATCTTTTCACAAAGGATTATGAAACCCTAGGAAAAGAAATTACAGAAGATACTAAAAAATTGCAGAACATACCATGCTCTTTGCTGGGAAGAATCAACATTGCCAAAATGCCTATTCTACACAAAGTAATCTACAAATTTGAGACAATGGGGATTAAAATACTGACATATTTTGAAGAACTGGAAAAAATAGTACTTCATTTTTTATGGAACCAGAAAACAAGCAATATAGCTAAGGCTTCTTAGTAATAAAAACAAAGTCAGAGGCATCACCCTACCAGACTTTGGGCTATATTACAAATCTGCCATAAACAAAACACCATGGCATTGGCACACAAATAGAGACATAGACATATGGAACCGAATTTAAAACCAAGAGATCAAACCAATCTACTCTTGCCATCTGATCTTTGTCACTACATATTTCCTATATATTTTCAAGATTTCATGCTAAGTGGAATCATTTTTTTAGGGGGAGGGAGAAAAGGCTGGCTTCTTTTACACAGAATAATTATTTGGATCATTTATTCATATTGTTATGAGTATAAAAAATCCATTTCTTTTCACTCCTGTGTAGTATTTCATTGTATAAATACTTCATGATTTGTTTATCCTCTTACATCTGAATGGATGTGGAAGTTGTGTCCAATTTAGGGCATCGCAAATAAGGCAGCTGTCATCATTTGTGTGCAAGTCTTGGACTTGTGTTTTTCTTTTTCATAAATAGATACCTTTAAGTGTAATAGGTATGTCTTTGATATTTAAAAAAAAAAGCTCATTGCTATATACTGAATGATTTTGTGCCTCTACCCCTGCCAAAACTATATGTTGAAGCTTGAATTCCCAACATATTTGGAGGTGGGCACTTGGGGAGGTAATTAGGTCATGAACAGAGAGCCCTTGTGAATGGGTTTCATGGATGAAGATGATAGCACTCTGTTTTTTTTGTTTGTTTGTTTGTTTTTTGTCTTTTTAGAGACAAGAGTCTCACTTTATCACCATTGGTAGAGTGCTCTGGAGTCACAGCTCACAGCAACCTCAAACTTCTGGGCTTAGGGGGCTTAAGCGATTCTCTTGCCTCAGCCTCTGAGTAGCTAGGACTACAGGCGCCCAGCTATTATTTGTTGTAGTTTGGCTGGGGCCGGGTTTGAACCCGCCACCCTCGGTATATGGGGCTGGCGCCCTACTCACTGAGCCACAGGCACCGCCCAGCATTCTCTTTCTATGACATAAAGATATGAGGGGAAGGTGGACATCTGCAACCCAGATAAGGACCCAAACCAAGACCCAGCCAAGCTAGCAGCCTGATCGCAGACTTCCAGTCCCTAGAACTGTGATAAATTCCTGTTGTTTATAAGCTACCTTGTCTTTGATGCTCTTAGCAGCCCAAGCAAAGACACTAACTTGTTGTTTTCCAAATTGGTTGTATAATTTTACATTAGGTCCAGAAAATTAAAAGAATGCTTGTGGTTCTACATCCTCAACAACACTTGGCATGATCACCCTTTTTTAAAATTTCAGAAATTGTGCAGTGATACCTCCTTGTAGTTTTAGTTGTGTAAATTTTCTTATGCTAAGAAAATTTGTCTGGAAGCTTGACCTTGGGGTAACGAGCAATGAGCAGGAAAAGTGTTTAGTTTCTCAGGCTTCTCTATTACCACAGAGAATTCAGAGAAAGTGGAAGAATTATTTACATTCTCCCTATTCTCTCTACAACTTTATCATGTTTCTGGGGATTTTTTATTGTGGTAAAATATCTACAACAAAAATTCATTATATTTACCATTCCAAGCGTACAATTCAAATACCACAATCCATTTGCAGGCAATTTTTATCAACCCACACTGAAACTTTGTACCCATATAAGCAATAACTCCCCATTCCTCTTTCTGTCAGTCCCTGGTAACCACCATTCTTTCTTTCCGTATGAATTTTGCTACTCTAAGTGCTTCACAGAGGGGACTCATACAGTATTTGTCCTTTTGTGGCTGGCTTTCTTCACTTAGCATATGTCTTCCTTGTTTATCCACATTACAGCCTGTGATAGGATTTCCTTCTTTTTTGTTTTGTTTACAAGTAGAATAGTATTTACAAGGAAATACTAGTTAAAAAAAAAAAACTATTCCATTTGTAAATAAAATGTTTTTTTATTGCAGACTATTATGGGGGTACAAATGTTTTGGTTATTTGAATTGATTTCACACAGTTTGAATCAAAGTTACAAGAGTCCCCATCACCTGTGTAATATGAGGTGCACCTGTTAGGTCTGAATTTACTCCACCCCTCCACCAGCTCTAAACGGCTTGCTTTCTACTGAGTTCCTTCCTTCCTTCCTTCCTTCCTTCCTTCCTTCCTTCCTTCCTTCCTTCCTTCCTTCCTTCCTTCCTTCCTCCCTCCCTTCCTTCCTCCCTTCCTCCCTCCCTTCCTTCCCTCCCTCCCTCCTTCCTTCCTTCTTTCTTTCTCTCTTCCTCTTCCTCTTCTTTTTTTCTTTGAGACAGAGTCTCAAGCTGTCGCCCTGGGTAGAGTGCTGTGGCATCACAGCTCACAGCAACCTCAAACTCTTCTGCCTAAGTGATTCTCTTGTCTCTCAGCCTCCAAAGTAGTTGGGACTACAGGTGCCTGCCACAATGCTCAGCTATTTTTTGGTTGCATTTGTCATTGTTGCTTAGCAGGCCAAGGTTCCAACCTGCCACCCTAGGTGTATGTGGCCGGTGCCCTGCTGACTGAGCTATGGGCTCCGCCTATTGAGCTTTACTTCTTTATGTGCACATGGATGTTGACCAGTAAGTGCCAGTTTAATAGTGAGTACATGTGGTATTTGTTTTTCCATTTTTGTGATAACTCAGAAGAATGGATTCCAGTTTCATCCAGATTATTACAAAAGGTATTAGTTCACCATTTTTAATTGGTCAATAGTACTCTGTGGTATACATACTACATTTTATTAATCTGCTCATGTATTGACGGGCACTTGGGTTGATTCAACATCTTTGAAACTGTAAATTCTACTGCAATAAACATTTCAGTGAACCTGTCTTTTTGATGAAATGGCATTTTTTTTTACTTTTGGATAAATGTCCAATCATGGAATTTCTGGGTCAAATAGTACATCTATATTTAGTTCTTTGAAGTATCTCCATACCACTTTTCAAAGAGATTGTACTAATTTGCAGTTTCACCAACAGTGTATAAGCGTTCCTTCCTCTCCACGTCCATGCAGCATGCTGTTTTTGGACTTTTTTGACAAAAGCCATTCTTACTGGAGTTAAGTGATATCTCATTGTAATTTTGATTTGCATTTCCCTGACGATAAGAGACATTGAGCATTTTTTTTTTTCATTTAGTTATTGGCCATTAGTGTATCTTCTGTTGAAAACTTTGTGTTCATGTTTTTCACAGACATTTTAATGAGGCTGTTTGATTTTTTATTGCTGATTTGCTTGAGTTCTTTGTAGATTCTGATTACAAGCCCTTCATTGACTATATACCATGCGGATATTTTCTCCTATTATGTAGGTTGTCTATTTGCTCTATCAGTTGTTTCCTTGGCTGTGCAGAAGCTTTTAATCAAGTTCCATTTGGTAATTTTTGTTGTTGCTGTGATTGCCTTTGAGGTCTTCTTCATAAATTCTTTGCATAGACTGATGTCTATAAGAGTTATTACCACATTTTCTTCTTGAATTTTTATGTTTTCATCCCTAAGGTTTTTATTTATTTTTTATTATTAAATCATAGCTGTGTACATTAATGTGATCATGGGGCACCCTACACTGGTTTTATAGAACATTTGACATATTTCATCACACTGGTTAACATAGCCTTCCTGGCATTTTCTAAGTTATTGTGTTAAGATATTTATATTCTACATTTACTAAGTTTCACATGTACCCTTGTAAGATGCACCATAGGTATAATCCCACCAATCACCCTCCCTCTGCCCATCCTCCCCCCTCCTTCCCCTCCCTCTCCCCTTCCCCATATTCTTAGGTTATAACTGGGTTATAGCTTTCATATGAGAGCCATAAACTAGTTTCATAGTAGGGCTGAGTACATTTGATACTTTTTCTTCCATTCTTGAGATACTTTACTAAGAAGAATATGTTCCAGCTCCATCCATGTAAACATGAAAGAGGTAAAGTCTCCATCTTTCTTTAAGGCTGCATAATATTACATGGTGTACATATACCACAATTTATTAATCCATTCGTAGATCGATGGGCACTTGGGCTCTTCCATGACTTAGCAACTATGAATTGGGCTGCAATAAACATTCTGGTACAAATATCTTTGTTATAAAGTGATTTTTGGTCTTCTGGGTACATACCTAGTAGAGGAATTATAGAATTGAATGGCAGATCTATTTTTAGATCTCTAAGTGTTCTCCAAACATCTTTCCAAAAGGAATATATTAATTTGCATTCCCACCAGCAGTGTAGAAGTGTTCCCTTTTCTCCACATCCACGCGAACATCTCTGGTCTTGGGATTTTGTGATATGGGCTAATCTTACTGGAGTTAGATGAAATCTCAAAGTAGTTTTGGTTTGCATTTCTCTGATGATTAAGAAAAATGAGCATTTTTTCATATGAAGTTTCTCTTCAAGTCCCTTGCCCAGCCTGCAATGGGATCACTTGTTCTTTTCTTGCTTGTACATTTGAGTTCTCTGTGGATTCTGGTTATTAAACCTTTGTTGGAGACATAACCTGCAAATATCTTCTCCCATTCTGAGGGCTGTCTGCTTGCTTCACTTACTGTGTTCTTGGCTGTGTAGAAGCTTTTTAGTTTGATCAGGTCCCAGTAGTGTATTTTTGAAGCTTCTTCAATTGCTTGGGGGGGGTCCTCATAAAATATTCACTCAGACCGATTTCTTCAAGAGTTTTCCCTGCATTCTCTTCTAGTATTTTTATAGTTTCATGTCTTAAGTTTAAATATTTAATCCAGTGAGAGTCTATCTTAGTTAATGGTGAAAGGTGTGGGTCGAGTTTCAGTATTACAGCCAGTTCACCCAGCACCATTTGTTAAATAGGTAATCTTTTTCCCACTGAATGTTTTTAATTGGCTTGTCAAAGATCAAATAATGGTAAGTAGCTGGGTTCATCTCATGTTTCTCTATTCTGTTCCATACATCTACCTCTCTGTTTTTGTGCCAGTACCATGCTATTTTGATCACTGTCGATTTATAGTATAGTCGGAGGTCTGGTAGTGTGATTCCTCCTGCTTTGTTTTTATTTCTGAGTAATGTCTTGGTTATTCGAGGTTTTATCTGATTCCATATAAAATGAAGTATTATTTTTTTAAGATCTTTAAAGTATAACAGTGGAGCTTTAATAGGGATTGCATTAAAATAGTATATTGCTTTGGGTAATATGGACATTTTAACAATGTTGATTCTTCCCAGCCATGAGCATGGTATGTTTTTCCATTTGTTACATTTTCAGCTATATCTTTTCTTGAGTTTCAGAGTTCTCTTTATAGAGATCTTTCACATCCTTTGTTAGATAAACTCCCAAATATTTCATCTTCTTTGGCAGTACTGTGAATGGAATAGAGTCCTTAAATGTTTTTTTCAGCTTGACTATTGTTGGTATATATAAAGGCTACCGATTTATGAATGTTGATTTTGTAACCTGAGACGCTGCTGTATTCCTTGATCACTTCTAAGAGTTTTGTAGTAGAATCCATGGTGTTCTCCAGATATACAATCGTATCATCTGCAAAGAGCGAATTCATCCCTTAGGTTTAAGTCCACTATCCATCATAAATTATTTTTGTGGGTGGTGAGAGGTGCAGATCTTGTTTGAATCTTGTACTTATAGATATCATATTTATTTATTCATTATTCACTATTATAATAATTTTATTCAATATTTAGAAAAGTTACATAAAAATAAGTATTCATAATTTCTTCCCTTGTCATCTTTCTTTAATCCTTATATTAGATCTATTTCATTTGATTTTATCAATTGTACTAAAATTATTAACTTTTATTAAAAACTCATGACGGCCCACACTTGAGGTACATAGTCTCAGGCATCCTGTAATTTTTTCAGCAATTCTAGAATAGATTTTTTTTTTTTTTTGTAGAGACAGAGTCTCACTGTACCGCCCTTGGTAGAGTGCCGTGGCATCACACGGCTCACAGCAACCTCTAACTCTTGGGCTTACGCGATTCTCTTGCCTCAGCCTCCCGAGCAGCTGGGACTACAGGCGTGCGCCACAACGCCCGGCTATTTTTCTGCTGCAGTTTGGCCAGGGCTGGGTCTGAACCCGCCACCCTCTGCATATGGAGCTGGCGCCCTACTCACTGAGCCACAGGCGCCTCCCTAATAGATATTTTTATATTATATAAATTTTAAAAAGACAGAGACTTAGATAAGGACCATACAAAAGAGCTAGAAACTTGCAGAGCCCAGACTTGATTCGTATGTTTCTGCACCCAAAGAATTGCTTTCAACTTTTTCAAGAGAGTTTCCTGTGTTGTCATGTTTCTAAATAATCTAATTAAAAAGAAAAAAATGTGACTTAATTTAATATTCTTGAAAGAAATTCTTTGTTGCAGGTCAGAAAACCAACTTAACAAGTATAATTAGAAAGAAAGGATAATTAGACACAGAATACATGTAATAAGCATGGCACCATCAACCAAGATTCCAGAGACTCAGCTTTTACATCCTGCCATAGAGAAGTTGTGAGACCTTGATCAAATTATTTATTTTCATAGATTTCATTTAACATTTCTCTCAGATGTCTTAGAAGAACAATAAGACAAACTGTACTCCTAAAATATTTTACCCTAAATTGAGGAGAAAAGTAGTGAAATGGATTTAATGACCACAAGATTCTCAGATTTCACATAGCATCATTCAAAGATAATAAGAATAAATTGCAGGAAGACATAAGAAGATGGTCTGACTGGTCAAAATAGTGAGTACATGTGATATTTGTTTTTCTGTTTGGATATGTAAATGTCAGGTAGCACATTCTCATTCAAGAAACTGTTTTGCTGATGCATCCAATATTTACAACACTAAAACATTTTTGGTTTCTTTTTGTTTGTTGTAGGTATAGACAAAGAAATAAAGCTATATATTTTACCAAAACAAAAATCAACCACAATGTTAGAGAATCTCAATGGATTTTTATAATAAAAACTATTTGAAACATTAGTCAATGTCAGAAAATTAAAGTTGAGGGTTGCTACCTGGAGTTTGACAATTAAGATTGCAAACTTGCCATAGTGCAAGCACTGTAAAAACACCTTATGTTGGCAGCACTGTAAAAAGACCTCAGTAAGATGCTTGCTTTGGCAGCACATTACTAAAATTGGAACGATACAGAGAAGATTAGCATGGCCCTGTGCAAGGATGACATGCAAATTTGTGAAACAGTCCATATTTTTTGAGCTAAAAACAAACAAACAGATAAACAACACTTCAGAAAGGTTTCGTACCCTTGGTATATCAGTGTCTCACAGTTGTGTTTATTTGTGTCAATGTGTGGTGGTGTCTTGCTGAGTGGCATTTGTTAACACTGTTTCATGTTTTTCTGTGCCATTCTTAGAAGGTTGAAGCTTGAATTAGAGCAATGAACAATCATTAAGTGTGTTATTTATTAAACTTGGCAAATGGAAGAGAAATCAGTGACATGTTAGTCCAAGTTTATGGTGGTAATCCCAAGAAGAAAATGGCAGTGTATAAGTCAATTAAATGTTTTCACAAGGATAGAGAAAGTATCACTGATGAAGACAAGTCAGGGCAGCCAATAATGAGCAGAACTGATGAAAATGTTGCAACAATTCATAAAACTGTGTGTCAGATACATTGGATGACTGTGAGAAGCATAGCAGACTAACCGATGATCATTAGAGAAACAGAGAAGTCTCAAATGTTTATCTTGGCATGAGAAAGTTGAGTGCAAAAATGGTCCTGAAGGAGGTCACCAGTCAACAGAGGCAAAGGAGAGTCAAAGTTTGCAAAGACATTTTGGACAGGCAAGATGATCTTTTAGGCCATGATATCACTGGTGATGAAACAAAGTGTCAAAGTGCACAATGAAAGTCAGCCAAGTCTCCACTACCAAAAGTATTCTGTCAGCCCACATCTATGGTTCATCTTAGAATGGGTACAGGCGAAACTTACTAAATGCAGAATACAAATGCCCACATACAGTAACTAAGAAAATGACATGAAGGCTACGTTGAACAGTTTGATGAGAATATTTCAGATTGTATATCAAATCCGCACATTGTACCCCTTGATTGCACTAATGTACACAGCTATGATTTAACAATAAAAATAAATAAATTAAAAAAAGAGTCAAAATGATGTTGCTAACTTTTTCTATATCAGAGGTATTATTCATAATTAACTTGTATCAACTGTACAAATAGTTAACCAAGTTTACTATTAGAAAATGCTGAAAATGTTGCTAAAAATGTTGGACCAAAATAGCCTAAACTTTTCACCAATAACTCATGGCTCTTGTAGCAGGACAATGCACCAGCTAACACAACACTGTGAAAGTTGTTAGCCAGTAAACAAATAACTGTATTGGAATGCCCTCCCTAATCACCTTGTCTGGCCCCCCCAACAACTTTTTCTTTATCTGAACATAAAGGAAATGTTGAAAGGAAGACATTTTGATGATATTCAGGACATCAAGTATAATACAATGACAACTTTGATGGTCATTCCAAAAAAAGAATTCTAAAAATATTTATTAGTTACATTTGATCAATAGTGTTGATTAAATGCAATGTTTCCTAGTTGGCTTTCTATCTAGATGATACATCCAATGCTGAAAGTACAGTGTTGAGGTAACCAACAATTTGATTTGCCATTTTGAGCTGATTTTCTCGATCTAATAGACATACGTCATTTCTTTTTGTTCATTGTTCTTTTTTTTTCTGACTGTATTTTCAGTAACTTGTCTTCGACATCACTAATTCTTTCTTCTGCTAAAGTAATTTTGCTGTTCAGAGACTCTGATGCATTTTACAATTTTTCAATTAAATTTTTCAGCTCCAGAGATTCTCCTTGATTTTTTAAAAATATTTCAATCTTGTAGTTAAATTTGTCTGATAGGCTTCTGTATTCCTTTGCTGTGTTGTCTTTAATTTCCTCAAGCTTCTTCAGAACAGCTATTTTGAATTCCCTGCCTAAAAAGTCATACATATACATCACTTTGAGGTTGGTCATTGTTGCCTTATTCATTTGCTGAGGTCAAGTTTTCCTAGAAGATCTTGATGCTTGTGGATGTCTGTCAATATCTGGACATTGAAAAGATAGGTATTTATTCTAATATTCATAGACTGTGCTTTTTTGATCTCACTTTTCTTGAGAAGTATTTTCAAGTGTTCAAAAGAAAATCCGGTATTATGATCTAAGTCTTTTGTCACTGCAACCATATTAGCACCAGGAGCTCCCCAAGCTCAGTAATTATATATTTCTTACAGTCTCCTGGTGGTACTACCTTGGTTAAATAAAGTAAGATACAAGAGAGTTCCCTCAATTACCAAGCATAGTCTCTCACTCTTTTCCCTCACAGTCCATGCTGGGCTGCTGGATTTGGGGCACGAGTGACATGGGCACTCCTTCATAGTCACCTGGTAGGACTATGCCAGGTCACCATGTAATTCAGCCCCATCTTATTCAAAGCTCTGGTGAATGCTGGCAATTGCCTCTGATGCTTATTCAAAGCCTACAGGCTCTTTATAAAGCAGATGGTGATTCCTTCCAGGACTAGATCCTTCTCTTTAGGGTAGTAGGTTTCCTTCTAACCCAGGATAGATCTGGAAATGCTATCTAGGAACAAAGGCCTGGAATCAGGGGCTTCAGGAGCCTTCATGTTACCTTATTTTACTGTGAATGAGTTAGTACTCGAGTTTCAGGAAAAAGTCCTTTGCACTCTTTCGTTTCCTTTCCCCAATAGAAGAAGACGCTCTTCAACCTTCACTGCCTGGAGTAAGGTGAGGGGATGACCCAGGCACTCACTTGGCCACCACCATGGAGTCTCACTGGGTCACATGCATCCCATATCCACTATTTCTGAGCCAGCACAGCTGCAGAATTTACCCAAGAACTATAGACTTTGTGGCCTGACTACCTTCCAAATTTATTCCAGGCTCTAGGCCTTTTTGTTAGCTAGTGGAAAGCTCACTGAAGCTCTGATTTCTACCACTGGGGTAGAGGATTTTACTCTGGTTGGGCTGTTCAAAATGCTTTCTCCATGAGCTCTGGCAGAATTTTGTCCTTTGCTGTGTTTCCCTGTGATGCTTATAGTAGCTCTAAGTTCCAATGCAAAGTCCCACAATCACTTCATTCTGTATCCTCTAGGGACACAGGTAGCTTTCTGGAACACCGGAATGTAATGGCTGGTGGATTAGGGAGGGGTGACATAGGCAATGGAAGACTGTCTTTCCTGCTTTTTTCCTTGACTCAGTGTTAAAACAGATATTACGATGGCTCACCTGATTTCTGGTTCTTCCCTAGATGCCTTCTTGCTTGGATAATGGCTGAATTTGGTGTTTGTAAGAAAGTCCAGTATTATGATCTAAGTCTGTTCACTGCAGCTATATCAGCTTTAGGAGCTCCGCAACTGTTCTATTCCACCATCTTTCTCCACCCACTCCTTTCAACTTATTTGAAAGTAAATGAATCCAAAGTATCCATTTTTTAAATTTATTTTAGTGTCAGTTTGTGTGGGCTTCAAGAAATAAAAAATAAGAAAAATGGTAAATTATTAGGAGAAATACTTGTTTTCTTGCTTTTAAAAATTATCATAAAAACTCTTACTCATATTATTATTTGCATTTTAACAGTATATATTCTTTAGAAAAAAATTCCAGTTAAATTTTCTTCACTAAATCTATTACACTACTTTGTAATAAATTATTTTTTAAATTCTTTTTAATGTTTTGGGAAAATATTTGATACAATTGTTAGATGGCATTACTATATAGATGGAGATAGAAAAGATAGTATTTTTAAAAATAATTTTCAGCTTTCCTAAATTAAGACATATTTGTGCAAGCAGGGAAAATTATGAAATCTTGAGGGATTTAAACAAATTAATTGAGTTCAGCTTGCCTAATTGATTATTTTTTCTTTCCTTCCTTTCTTTCTTTTTCCCATTTCTTCTCTTTCTGCTTCATCTTTTCTCCTTCTGTTCCTTTTCTTTCTTCTTCATCTTTTCCTTTTTTTTGCATATTATGGGTCAAGAATTTACATTGTTAAATGTTTTTTAAATAAAGAAAACATCTGATATATATTTATAGGATTCATTCTAATAAAATCCTAATAAGAAAAATAAATCAATGCACACAAAACTCATCTTTATAAAAGTTTTAAAATTATTTTAAAAGAATTGTATAGTTACAGCCATATAGAAGTTTGTTTTCTTTTAGAATTTTTTTCAATTTTAATTATTATGGGTGCATAACACTTATTTAATTCAAGTCATGCACATAACAAGTTAAAAGCCAAGCTCAAAAGAAATAAATCAAAGCTACTGAGTGGATTCTACCCAATCCTTGAATTGAATGAAAATTAATCCTTCTGAAAGTCAGTTTTGGAAGAGAGAAAGGAGGACTGCTTCTTAGTTTCTTGTTTCTGATGTTTGTAAGAATCACACTCACTAACAGTGCTCTTGAAAGTTTGTTCTGGGCTCTGGTTTTTAAGCATCATATCTTAAGTTTTTGAAAAAAATACTTATTAGAAAATTAAGCTTTACTTAATTTTTTGTAAGATCTAAAATAGTCTAATTGATATAAACATATGATAATTTTTTTTGAAGTTTTTTCATAGTGAACTTCTGGCACAGATATCCTACTTTCAACTTTATTTACTCAACATATGTAATTGCTCAAGGTATTTTGCTCAGTAGTAGCCTTACAAAATGTTAAAATTATGAAGACTTAGACCTACTATTACAGAGATCGAAGAGTTATGACTAAATTCGTACACAAATTACTACAACATAGAGAATTGATATGAGTGGCAATCAATTAGGAAAAAGAGCTGAGAGAGCCCTGATGAAGCTGGGACAATCAAGATCATATTAAAGGAAAAGCAGCATCTGAGGGAGATGCCAAGAACTAGGTATAATTTTACTAGAGAGCAATAATAGCTAAACTTGCATTGTTGAAATATGAACCATACACTAATCTATGTTTTTTATGTGTGCTAAGTGATGTAATTTTTACTATAATATATGCTAGTATAATATGCAATTTATTGATGATGAAAATGAGACACAGAATGATTTTTCTTTCTCCACCAGAGAAGAGATAGGTATAAACTTCTGCAGAAAGAAGAAAATATATGATATAAAGGTTGAGTTATATAGGCCTATATTTAGTAAAATAAATTATGAGGTACTCATTTTAACTCAATAAATAATAAAACTGTTCTAATGTGCAAAATAATTTTTTCAAAATGGCAAAATATTATTTCAAAATTCATAAGATGCATTTTCTATTTGGTAATATTTCGTAATATTTAAATAAGCTATAGTAAGTATTCATCTGTTGCATTCAATGTTGCTTTCTAAGATAAACAAATGTAGCCACTTCAGAAAAGGAAGTGACTCTCTGGGAATGGAGAAGAATGAAGAAACAAGCTTTATATCAATGTATGTCTCAAAAAAACGAAACAAACAAACAAACAAAAAAACAGAGAAGAAAAGCAGTTAACTATACGTGACAGTAGTTACATGCCTCAGTCTTAGTCTTCATGACTAAGACCTAATAGACAAAGAGCATGTTGAATTTCTTAAATTTAATTATTCTAAACAATGTTCATATATATAGCACATCAAAAAGTTAACATTGTTGTGAGGTTAAATATATCTCACTTCCCTATTATTTAATGGGAAGGAAAATTTCATTGTAAAAAAGAGAGGCAACTTTGACAGTGCTTGAGGTTCAAAGGAGTAGGGCACCAGCTCCATATGCTGGAGGTGATGGGTTTAAACCCAGCCCCAGCAAAAAAACTGCAAAACAAAATAAAAAATAAAAATAATATAGGCAACTTTTTCCATATCACCCACCAGAATGGCTGTTGCACTAACTGCAGTGTAAGATTATTTACTCCCTGAAGCCAGCTCAAAACTGAGATGGTTTTTAACCCAAGGATTTCTATCTTTTGCAAATCAGATGAGTTTAAAATGCCTGCTGATTTCAGAAACAGATTCACAGCTGGAGCATCGTGAGTCATGAAATACAGTGAGAACCCTACCAGCACCTTACCTCACTGATATTTGAAAAACAGTGGATTTTTTTCTCCTTCGGAGAATCATCTCATTTTTACCTCTGATGTTGACATCCAGCTTTACAATATGTACGGAAGATAAATGAACAATAATTATATGTTAAATTCGAATTTGTGAGCCCATATAATTGTAGATTCCCATTCAGGAGATACACAAAGAACACTACAATGTCACGTGCCACACCATTTTTCACGGGCGAGAGTGTGGCCAGCCGCAGTTGTCATATTTCCCTGAATATTAAAAACAGATCAGAAATCGTTCACTTTGCACAGGTCTCAGAATTTATGTGGTTAGATGCCCTAAAACCAATCTCTTCATTCTTTCTGAAATTAGAACTTCTCGCAAAAGGGGAAATATACATCAGGCAGTTTAAAGATGGCATTAACTGAGCCCTCAAAGAGAAGAATCGTTATAACCTACTAGGCTGCAATGGCAGAGGGTCCTCTAGTGAAAAGAAACTCATATAATTGCAGAAGAGACAAAGTAAGGCATAGAATCTGTTCATTGACCAAACATAATAGTAAAAATTAATATTCATTAAATTCCTAGTAGGAGGCAAGTGCATCATAGGTATCAACTTTAAACTGTACAATAGCCTCGCACTGTAGGTGATGGGATGTTCAAAGCACAGCCATAGAAAGTGCTCCTGAGAAAAGGTGACATGTTCAGGAATTCACAACATCAGGGGCGACTTCAGAATTCTATATTAAAAGTGTCAAGCCAGTTAGAAGACAGGGCTGGAAACTGGACTTTATACAACTCTCTAGACAATATTAAAGAATAAAGGAACAGAGAATGCAATTATCTGGGGGGTCAAGCCAAAGCCACCCTGTGCCCTCTGGAGGCTGCCATCCTACTAGTCTGGGCAGCGCTGAGACTCAACCGCTTCTGACTCCAGTGATGTGTTTGTTGTTCACTGTATCACACTGCCTCCTAAATGATCAGATTCAACATTCAGAATCACATTAAAGTGGAACTTGGGGTGATTTCTAAAGAGTAAGACTGAGTTATAAAAGCTTTGTCCCTAAAAAGGGGAAGATGGATAGCAAATTGTTCCTTTAGTCTGAAGACTCTGTTGCTTTCTCCAAAGCTGAAGGCTATCACCTGCAAACACTTTATCTCAAACATGTCACCTCTGCTTCCCTATGGTCTCTTGGACCCGCCCTCACGTCTCTGAGCCTGTAGTACTGCAGGGAGCCCACGTTCAGTGCGGTGGCTCTGTGGCCTGCTGGGGCCATAACCCCAAGCTTCCCGTTGGTCTTATCCAGTGGAAATTGCACAGCTGTAAGTCCAAAACCCCTTTCGTTAGCAGAGTGACAACAGTGTCGTGATCTGCCTTATGCTCTAATTCAGAAAGATGTGATGAACAGCCAGAACAACCATAAAAAGGAAAAAAAATATGTATTTTCGTGTACCACGGTGATGATTTCTGGGTTATCTCTGGATGGGGTTGCCAAATGAAACACAAGATGCTCGGTTAAATTTGAATTTTAGATAAGCAATGGATAATATTTTAGTATGAGTGTAAATATGTAAGTAAGTATTAGTATAATGAATACTACTATAATATATAAGTATGTTCACGCAATATTTGGGATATACTTATATTAAAAATTAGTATTATTTAACTTCATCCTATGTTTCATTTTCTAAACCCAGCAATCCTATCTACGTACTAAGTATAAAACCCAGTCTGTGACCTCACAGAGCTCAAACTGGGTACATCAGATATACAAACCTCAATCAAAAAAGAAAAATGGTAAGTTCTTTGTAAAGGTATAATAAAGCAATTTGGGATTACAGACAAGGAATCTTTGGGAAAGGAGAAGAATGAAGACAGAAGCTTTATATCAATGTTTTTCTGTTTTACAGCTGAAATCAAGTCAGTAGACAACTGGCATATGGCAGGCATAAGGAGCTTGCTACATATTTATGAATTAGAGCACAAATCAGGCTAAAGTAGCTAATCACGCAAGGTACTACAAAAAATACCATGAGAGAATCTATGATTACTTCTGAAGTCTGTACATAGTTTTATCTAAGAGACTTCACTCATTGCCTCTTACACTGCTCAGAGAGGTTAGATTGCTTTATCTCCCCCAAATCCAGGGTAGAGTCAAGTGTTCGCTTATGTCCATTGAAGTACTTTATATATACTCTGATTACAATACTCCTCACATCTCTTGTTAATATTTCTGTGTCCGCGTTTAGACTATACATTTCTAGTGCAATCAGACTTTGTATTCTTTTCCTTTTAGTCCTCTGTATAATATCCTCAGCACCTATCAACAAGTGGCACAATATAGGTCCTCAGCAAATACTGAACTGACTCTGTTAGAATTAAGTTGAAAGGGAAAATAAAATGCTAAAAATTGAAATGATAATTATGCCCATGCTTTTGGGTGTTTTTGTATTCACATGCATGCTTTTTAACAACATACCACATAGGCCTATAGCCACAGAGTCAATTATTATAATGGCAAACAATGATGATAATGAACATAAAAATGAAATTTTCATAATATAAGTAGAATTTGCAAACTAACAATACAATAGCAGAGAAGAATTTTTACTTTGCAGCATTTTGCTATAACTTTTTATAATTTTAAATTGTCCGACTTCCAATTTTTTTTTTTTTTTTGAAATATATGGAACGCTTCACAAATTTGTGTGTCATCCTTGCGCAGGGGCCATGCTAATCTTCTCTGTATCGTTCCAATTTTAGTATATGTGCTGCCGAAGAGAGCACCGACTTCCAATTTTTTAATCTCTCCAATCACTTTATCTCATACATGTTACCTAAACTGCTGAATAAATTATCTCCCTTTATCCTGCCAAATTAAATTCCTTTAGTTTTTCTACATTACTGTACTTTTTCCAATAAAAAAATGAAATATTATATATGAATACAAAAACATATAACCCCATGGAAGCCAGGGGAATTAATTTATATTAATTGATTATAGTTGTTTGGCTAAAAAACAGATTTACTGTTTCTCTTCCATTTTTATTTCCCAATTTCAGCTACTTTTTGCTGTTGGCCTTCCTCCACTCAAATTTACTAACTTCTTACCACTTATTTCCACCTTCTCAGTATTAAGGCAAAAGTGCATGTGTGTGTTTCAGAGAGAGGCTTAAGCATACAGCATGGAGTAATATTTAAAAATGTAATTTTAAATATGCATAAATATAAATATACATTCATATATAAAATGTGTGTGTATATATTCACACAAACACATATATATATACATAGATTTATAAAAGAAGGAGCTTAAACATGTAGCATGGGATGATATAAACTGTATATATACATAATTATGCTTGAAATCAAAGTTTGAAAGTAAGCAGGGGCGGATTCATCTGTGTTTTGTAGAAAACTAGGTACAGTGTAGGTGCTTAATAAATGTCAAATAATAGTAGTTTGCTTCTATCCATTTATACTCTATTTGAAATTAAGCAATGGGGTGCCAAATTATGTATCAAATGGTTTTTATTAGGTTATATTTTCCTAGGCAGCAGGTGGAAGATTTACAATGTGTTATGCATCGCAGCTCTTCCCCTGAGCAACTTACCATGCAGTTCAAATAGATAAATTTCTGACCTACACCCTGCAGGGAGATTGTAATGGATAAAATCAGTGTCCAGCCTGTCTGCTTTTGCTTTCTTTCTCTCTTCCTCTCCCTCAATCTCTTCACTTCTTTTGAAATAAATGAAGCCTTCTGCATTTAGAGAAAAATGATTCTTGCACTTGGAAATGGTAAAATTTCTTATGCCAATTGTAAAGTTTGATATCACAAACTCCTTAATGAGTTTCTTTGTATGTATTTGAGCTATATTTTGTTGATATGTATTCGCTTAATTTGGATTTAAGTGCACCTTATGATTTAATTGGCAACAGTAAAATGTATACTCTTTCTAAAGGAGAGTGATGGAGAGATGGCAATTGTTTTCTTTGAAAAACATGTAGAAAAATCATGAAGCAACACAGCTATGATTTAATAAAAAAATAAAGTAGAAAAAAATATTAATTGGAAAAGTTTAGAGTACAACTTGTGTCATCTGGGCTAACTTTCTAAATGTTCTGTCTGTATTTTGTTTCTATCGTGAAGTTCCTGAAATATGCTGCAACACGTGATGATGAGGCAGCCTCCTGCTCAGAAGTCTACTCTTCTATTTTTCTTTGTAAAACTATGCAGTCAAGACTTAATGTTGGTTTGGACCAAGATGATAATGGAGGACTTCAGAGTTTTCTACAACAGACGAGTTTTCTGTGTTATATTCTGGGTTGTTTACAAAATATACATTCTCCCCTCCTTCATTATTAAAAGAACCTCACTCTTATTCAGGATGAAAATGTGTCTTGATTCAACTCTCATCTCTTCAGCCTCCCTTGCAGCTACAAAGAGCCACATGAGCCAGTTCTGGTCAAAAAAACATGAGCAGAAATTATTATGTGAAGTCACAGGAACAACTGGTAAAAGAGAAGCGTTTTTACATATATCATTCTTTGGTTCATAGATCTTTGCCCTTTTCCATCTTCTTTTTCCTTTTGAGAAGAAATGTAAAGTTGAAGAAGGAGCAGCTATGTTGTGAGAATGAGGAGTTGTCTTCATCTGTTTTGGTTATCATAACCAAGTACCATAGATTGGGTGGCTTACCCCATAGACCAGAAGTGGGGAACCTGCATTCTTCTCATTTCAATATTGTTCTTTTGTTAAGCACCACCGGAGACAAAACAGCTTCATCTTTTTCTGCTGCACCCCTTTAAAAAAAGGATTTGTCCTGTAAAATTTGGATTCATTAAAAAGGCAATGCTTAAGGACTTGGAAGGCCACATGTGGAAGGCCTAAAGGTTGCAGATTCCAGGGCAGTTGGCATGCTGATTAGGCATCTGGTGAGACCACACTTTCTGGGTCATAGTCGGCCACCTTATCAGTGGGTCCTTACATGGTTTTCTCTTCTTTCACTTTCTTAATGACTATCACTACCTCACTTTATACTTGGTTTCTTATTTTTGTCTACTTCATCAATTTCAGCTGGACTTTGACATTTATTTCATTTTTATACGTCTGATGTCTAGAACAGTACCTGAGACATAATTTAGAGCCCATTATACACTAGTTGAATGAATGTGTGAATAAATGGCTTCTCAAATCTTCTATCATTTTGATTACGTTTCTATTATTTACTTTTGTTTGGTTAATTCTTAAACTATGGCATGCACATCTCAACGTTGATTTCCAGATATGGTTAAATTTAAAAAGCTGCTATGTTTCTTTCCAGGAAGTAATTGACATTGGAGATTTTCTATTATCTTTGTCATTCAATTGATTCATATAATCAGGTAATTATAACCCCTGATATCTCCTACCTCCTGGATTATATTCTTACACCCTATCTCCTTAATCTGTATTTATATTGCATTATCATTATACAAATTTCAGATCTTATAAGTAACTAAAGAATGAATAGTATAGTATTTTAGTCAATAGAAAGTATAATATTTAATGGACAGTAAAATATTTAAAAATTAATCTGTATTACTTGAGTTCTCCAGTTGAGATTTTTAAACAGTGTACAATGAATATGATCTACAGAGAACTAACATGCCATTTTATAAGATATTGCTTTGGCTTTGCATTATTTTGCATATTAAAATATTTTTCATGTCTGTTTTCTCCTTTTCTCAGATACACATTTTCTATTGTGTGAATTCCTATAATTTTCCTTAAATCTTTTTCTAAAAATGCAATATGTTTGTAAGAAAAAAAGGAAGAAAGTAAGAAAGAAAGGAGGGGAGGGAAAGCAAAGAGAGAAAAAGAGAAGGAAAAAGGGAAGAAAGGAGGGAGGGAAGGAAGAAAACAAGGAAGGAAGGAAGAAAGGAAAAAGGGAAAGAAGAATGGAAGGGAGGGAAGGAAACACTGATGCACTGCCTGAATATCTTGCAATTAAGACTGTTTATGAAGATTCTTGTTCTGACAACACAAGAAAACTTCAGTGAAGGCCATTTTTTCCCCTTTAGAATGGTTCCACTTGTGTTTCATTCTGAGGTAAAAATTACCTCAAAGAGAATGTCTTCAAGGTTCTCTTTAGAACTGATGATGCTCCTGAATCACCCAATCTCTCTGCCTTGCTGATTATAACCTACCAGGGTATTTCTGTCTCCTAATATTACACCACTCCTGTAGCCACTTGATCAAGCCCTGTTGAGTGCATTAAGGGGACTTACACTTGTCTCGCTTTGGGGAAGACTTGTTCTGGCCTCAGTGCTAACCCAGCTAGCAGCATTATGGATTTATGGAAGAGCTTCCGTATACAATTGTGCTTATTGGCTGAAGATGCCTTAAAGCCCAAGACAAGGTAGGAGTGCTAGAAGCCATAATGGGGTGAAGCAGTCATTGACTTCAGGGCTTTCTCCATTAAGGACACAGAAGTCAGTAATATATTAAATGTTGCAAGGAAATTTGGTAGGGGAAACTATGATGTGACTGAGAACAATGTCATGGACTATCTAGACAAGTATAAAGAAACCCTTACGGGCAAGGAACTCGAAGATCTGTTGAAATATTCTATGGGTGATGATGGTGGTGGTGCTGATGATGATGATGATGAGGCAGATTTAGTGGAGGCAGAGCTCTCCGTTTGGATACTTCAAAAATTTACATCAGTGTTTCAATAGGCAGAGGTGTTAAAGAACATACTCCTTAAGTATAATTCTTTTGTAGAATGAAGCTTCCATGTCACTCAAGAGATAACAACGTGCCAACAAACACTGCACAATTTGTTTGATAATGAAAACAGTAAGGAGAAACATATTCCTATAATAATGTTTCTAACCTAAGCATTTATAATTATGAAGCTTTAACCTCCAATACTTGAAAAATCCTCAGCTCTCAACATCCACAAATACTAATCTCATTAGTATTATTGCGGCTACTCCAAAGCATTTGTGTAGATGATCGTTTTGATGTCCTATCAGAAGGATCAAGTTAACCTGATATTTCATTAACCAATGAAGCCTACAGCACCACACATTTTATGCCTCATCACATAGGCACTACACAGCAATGATCGTCATTATCATCACCATACAATGATTATCAAGAAATAGGAACACTGAGGTGAGTGTTAATACACTATTTTGGCTTATTGAAAGAAATAAATTTATAAATGTTTAAAAAAAGAATTGCTACATTGTTGTTGACATACACTATACAGTTATATCTGTTCTTATTGTGTACAGACATTTTCCTTTAATTACTTCCTAGGTGATACAGTTTAACAGCTATTTACATATAGCCTGCATCATATTAGGTATTATAAGTAATCTAGAGATGATCTACGTGTATAGGAGGATGTGCATAGATCATATAAAAATACTGCACCATTTCATATGAAGAACTTCAGAAATTCTTGGATTGGTCTTGGAACCAATCCTTCATAGATATTGAGAAATAAATTCACTGAAAAGAAGAAAAAAATGCTAACCCAGAAAAATCTATATTTTACAAAAGAAAAATTAATCAAAGTCACAGAAAAATTAGTAATATTTTAGACATACAGATGTTGAATTTACTTATCACCAGCAGGCCTATACTATAATAAATATTAAAGAAAGTCCTTTGGTAGAAGAAAATTGCTACTACATGAGAATATAGGTATTCACAAAAAAAATTTAAAACCACTTTAATAATAATTATACCAGTAAATATATAATATTTTTTATACAATCTCTTAAAAATAATTGACTTTTAAATAATTCACAATATGAAAATAATTGACTTTTAAATAATTCACAATATGAAAATAACAACAATGTACTCTGTCATGTTAAAAATACGTGTAAAGGTAAAATTTTGACAAGGACAACACAAAGATCAGTAAAGGCAAAATGGAGATAAATTCTTCTCAAGTTTCCAATTATAATTAAAATGATATAATACCAATTAAGGGTAAATGGTGATAACTTAAAAAGATATCTTTTATGCTGAATAATGAATAAATTAAATATATATATAGGTAATAAGTTGATAAGTGAGTTGAAATGGAATCATTAAAACAAAAATTCAATACAAATATAGAAGGCAAAAAGGAAGAAAAGAGGAACTCAAAAAAAGAGATGGGACAAATCTGAAATAGACAGCAATAGACTTAAACCTACCCAGACTAATGATCATTCTAAAAGTCAATGGTTTAAGTTCCCCTAGTTAAAAGGAAGATATTTTTAAAATAGAATTTTAAAGTGTAACCTGACTCATGCCTTTTATAAGAATGTATCTTAAATACAAAGACACGAATAGGTTAGAAGTGAAATATGAAAACAGATATAACATGGTATCATGAAATAAAAGGAAGATTAAGTGGTTTAATTGACAACAATTAAGGTAGATTACCAAGAAAATAATATTACTAGAGATGAAGAGGGTCATTTCTAACAATAAAGAGGGGTCTTTTGTTTGTTTTTTTAATTTCAGAATATTAAGGCAGTACAATTTTTTTTTTGTTTGTTTGTTTGGGTCCTTTTAACATATGTAATGCTAAGTCAGGGATTTTAGTGTGCCTGTCCCCAGAATAGTGCTCATTGTATCTTATATACAAGTTTTTATAATTCAGCCCCTTTCCAATCTCTCCCAATCTTGATTTTTAAGGTCCTTTACATCTCATTGTGTGTATGTGTACCAATAATTTATTTCCAACTAATAATGAGAAGATGTGGTGTTAGTTTTTCAATTCTGAGATACCTCACTTAGGATAATAACTCTTTCTTGTACCATAGTATGTTTAAAAATGCTAAAATGTCTTTGTAACACAAAACAAGTACCTAAATATAAACAAATAAAAATTTAAACTAAAAAAGTAAATGAAAGAATTTTTTCCTCAAAGTTTGGAGTGTGCATTATACATGGCAAAATACAGAATGTTTGGCATGGATTTAATACTTACGTAAATTTACATGAATAACACTGCCTTATAAACCAAGAGAAATTCTGTTTTATTTTTTGAATGTCAGTAACACTTATCACCATTTTAAAGAACTACGTCACTATCAACAACACTCTTCCTCTTGTCTTTCCCACACTATTAACCTCAGCACTACCTTTTCATGAACAGTATTTTGTAAGAATTCCATTATCATGAAATAAAAGTCATAGGTAATATAATATGCCTTTATACAAAATACTAAATTTCCATGAGGTCTTTGAGTTTAAAACAAGTTTGAAATGTTTGTGATTTTTAAGACTATTACTACTGAAAAATGGAGGAGGGAGAGAAAAGAGGGGAAGGAGGGACAGAGAGAGGGAGAAAGGAGAGGAGAGAAGAGAAGAGAGAAAAATAATTTTGAAAAGCTAAGCAGATATTTGATTATTTGGGGCCTTCTGAATCATTGTTGGGAGTCTGTGGATTTTATTTTTAAATAGTACTAGGTCAGACCATGCAGTTCATGAACTTATCCAGAAATAGCGCTACACATCTCATTGCTGATATCATTATGGTCACCTTAGAAGTTCTCCCCTTGGGGAGCTATGCACCAATGCCTGCACTTAGTCCACCCTTAAAAGCTTTTTCTAGGATGAGTTCACAAACTTAATTGTGAGACCTTGTATAACTATAGCTCTCATGGCCATTCCAGGAAAAGAAAGTTTCAGAATTGCTTTGACGTGTTGACTAGGTGCTAGGATCAGTGCACAGGTTCCCAAGGGAAGTACTTTGAAGATGATCATAGTGATATTCAACAATGAGGTATGTAGCAATTTTTCTAGAAGGAGTTTGCAAACTTAATTGTCTGATCTTGTATGTTGCTATGTGAAGGTTATAAGCAAGAGAGTGTCAACAGCCCTTTAGTCAAAAAATAAATTAAAAGACAATGTGCCATACTTTAATAGAGAAAAAAAGGCAGAGAAATAAAGCCCTCTTTCGTGTAGCTTACATTTAGCAAAGAAAGACAGACAGTAAATAATGATAATACCTTTTTCTACTAAATGTGAGATTTATGAGGAAAGATATATTTTCTTTTTGGTGCATATGCATTTGTAATAGGCAACCTTTTTTTTTTTTGCACTCTTGAATTCTACTCACGCTCTGCATTAAACACATTTTGTTTGTGACAATTTAAGACAATGGGTGGTTCAAATCTTTAAGAATGTAAAAAAAAAGTTTATTAAAGGAAGGTTAGTATGTAAAGTTATAGTCTTTATTGCCTCGACTGCTTCTGAGGCCATAATTGATACTTATCACCAACCTCCCTTAAACACATAATCAGACTTTTTAGTCAGCCAGCCTCTCAGCTAGTCTAAGTTGCTTAAACGGTATGGTAAGCAGATCTTTATCCCTGAAGGTCTGAACTCTGGTTGCCTTGCCCTTATTAGTCTAGTCAATGGTTGCATTAATTGTCCTTTCTGTGTTAAATCTGGGCAAGGAAACAAGAGAGTCCAGTGAATCCATATGGCCCAGGTATACTCCTCTTTGCAATCACTATGCAGAAGTAACCCTAGATTCTTGTAACAATGAGGATAAATAAATTGTGCTGAGGAATCCAGAGTGAACAAGCAGTATGTGGAACCCTTCTGTGTGTGATTTCTGGTGGAGGAACGCCTCACTTTCCTTCAAGAACCAGTAGAGCCTAAATGAAAAATCACCCTAATTACCAAATCAACTATTATAAAATTTATCTTTATCTTAACCTCTATGTTTTTTGGGAGAAAGTTAATTCTCATGAACAATAAACTCTATAGGACAATCTAAATTATAAGGCTATACTAGTATTTTATTACATCCATGTTAAGTGTTGCTTGACTAATGTAAGCTGTTTACTATAGCTGTATTGCAGCATTTTTCATAAATTCTTAAAAAATATTAATATATAAAGTTCTATTTCAAATCTATTTGAAAGGATAATTTTATTATTTACCAACCTTAATCTAAATTTCTAATCAAGTATTTTTCATATTAGTAGCCTTAAGTATTTAAAAAATTAAAAAGTGGTATATTTTTACATTGATTAGAATAGCAAAATCATAAACATGAATATGCATTCTTTTCAAAATGTATATTTTGCATATACTGTATCAGCTCTGGAATCAGATGTTGACAATATAAACACAAATTAGGCACAGTTAAGATAAAGAAACAACTTCTTTCTAAATTTCTTATTATAGAATATATAAAATTTAGAGGGATTTATATTTCTAAATCAGGAGATACCAAGATCTGTCAGAATAAATATCTTGCAGCATGAAATGAGTGAAGATTAAAGCCATGCAAAATGTTGGTAATGAGAACTGAAACCTGGCTCGTTTCCATTTTTATTAGAAATTTGAATTTAGCTTATGCTCACTTAGAAGTTCATTACCTTTTCAGACAAATCTAATCTATAATTTTAGGTCATTCTCCATCCTTTGCATTCATTCTCCCTAAGATCTAATGAAATGCTGGCTCAGGAAAATCCTGTTTTCCCATCCTCACATAATTAACATCCTTGAATGGACACATAGGTTATGGGCTTAAAGGCTTTAAAACAGAAGACATTGGGCAGGGACCTTCGCTCTCCTTGATGTAAAGGTATTAGGTTTAAAGTTTAGGGCACATATATGTTTTTAGCATTTATAACTTTGTCATAAAAACATACAAAGAAACAAAAAAGAGGACACAAAAGCATCTGCTTAATTCATCAATTTGACAGAAATATTAATAACCTCAAGCCCCATTCCCTCTCCTTATGTTTGACTCGCACCTGAAAAGAGTAAGAATATACAAACTTCTGTTCTTGAACTTATCTAGGTGAAAAATGTCTGCCTAATCGGCACATTAAGGTCAATTTCCATTTTCATCTTCCCAAGAAGAACAATATTTTAAATCTTAGTGTAAAGCACAATTTCCCCCAAATTATTATACTACAAAAAGGAAATCATCTTATGCTAAATTTTTTTATGAAGGCTTTAGTGATGCAGAGTACTCTCTAATTTACTTTATTTGGAAAGGAAAGGCTTATATAATGAAGACGACTTAACTAGAAAATTGTTCTAAGAGTGTCAAAGAGCTTCCAGAGCTCCCAAACCCCTTTGATAGAATATATTTTGAAATAAAAAGGGAAAAAAAGAAGCAAAGAAATTTAATATGAATTTAATTGTTTTCCTTTTATTCTTAAGAGACGATATACATCTTTTTCTAAAAGGATGAAATAAGTGATCAAGTTGCAGAAATCACATGTATACACCTTCAGGACAAATAGAAACCCAACTTGCCTAAAGCATAACCACAGTTACCTGTGGCCTAAAATCAAGTTTCCAGCAATAAAAGGACACACAATTTTAAACATTGTCCAAGGATATTGGAAGCAAAGGCAAAGTGCTCTGGATAAGATATTATATGAGACACTGAACATGATTTTGGTAATTGCTATAGTTTGAATGATTTCATACTTTCCAAAATTCTTGTTAATACTTAATCATGTTTTGATAGGTGGGGACTTTTAGGAAGTGTTTAGGTTCCAAGGGCTCCACCCTGGTGAGTAGATTAATGCACTATAAAAGGGCTTGACCTAGAAAGTTCTTTCTCTTTTGCCCTTCCACCTTTTATCACGTGAGGGCGCAGCATTCCTCTTCTTTATAATGTGAGAATCCAGTGACCCAGGTGCTGTCTTGGAAGCACAGACTGAGCCCTCACCAGACACCAAGACTCCCTGTGCCTTGTTCTTGAACTCCCTGCTGCCAGAAGTGTCAGAAAATAGATTGTGGTTCGTTAGAAATTATCCAGTCTTAAACATTTGGTTATAGCAGCACAAAACAAACTTCCACGGGGATAAAATAAAGATATACAAAGATTTTAGAGATATTTGTGAAGGGGAGAATAAGCTTGTTTCATAAAACATAAAAGAGGAAATAAGCCATATTTATAAATAAAGATATGATTATTATGATTTATGAACTTTTAAATCTCCCTTTATGCCAATAGTCTTAAAAAGATGATAAACTGAAGTTGTGTTTCAACAAATCATGTTTGAATTTTCTTGATGGTCAGTTGGGAGGAGGTCCACTAATGAGTGTGCCTGTGCCCTAGCAAATACTATAATTTATTTAGCTTTAATAATTGACATCTGTGCCCTTCTGCAATAATTATTATTTGTTTACACATTAACAATACACACATGCTGTTATTTCTGAATATGCTACAATATGGTTGATATTTGTCTCTATTGTTAGAATGTATCTGACTGGTCACTATGTCCTGTATGTCCTGTACCAGGGAACTTTCTGGGGGGTCACAGTGATAAAACACCTTGTTGGAGTTCACAGTACCTCATTCTATTATAAAACCTTATACACAACCCTCTCTTTATTTCTAATGCATCGTGATCAAATTATATTATAGTTGACTACATATTCATAGGGCTCCTACCTCCTGCTACCCTCAAGATTATCAATTGAACATGGAGACCATGTCTGGTATTTCACACACACCATAGTACTATATCCATAGGTAATATTAAAATTATTTTTCTGAATTAAATAATAGTAACATTCAAACTATTTAAGAAGATGCATAATTCAAACAAATCAAGTCCCATTTTTTTTTTAAATGTAGTATTTAATGGCTTAGAATCTGGGATAGTGAAAGTTAGACTTGGAAAAGAAAAGAAGTCTATTTCATAAAATGTGACCATGGCATGTTCTTCTAAGTAAAGAGAGCTAGAACAACATGAAATAAGTATCTGGAACCCGTAACTCAGTTTTAAATGACACTTTTATGACTTCTAGATCAGAAAGTATATCTTTTCTAGTACCTTCCAGTTACTTTCATTATACTGCTCAGTGATCATAAAAATTGTGATTAAAGATTACGTAATATTTGATCTGTCAAATTAGCAAAGTTTCACAATGATATCCTGTAATCCCAGCAAGTATACTCTCTATGATTGGCATTTTCTTCCCTACTACTAGCTCTGTAAATTTTCACAGAGCTTTTGGAAAGCAATTTGGCAGAATGTGCTTACTTTTAATATCTTCATCTATTTTGACTCACAAATACCAATCTTGGGAAAAACATACTGAATTAGTACAAACTGGTTATACATTTATATTATTTTTATTAATTGCAAGACTGGATTTTATATCCAAATAGAGCAGAATATATAAACCCATTTTAGTAAATCCATTTGAATTCTGTACAGGTACTAAAAATAAACTTTAGAGAATTTTTAAACATGTAAAATTTGTATTGTATAATGTTAAGTGAAAATAATCAGGGCATAAGACTAAGAATAGAATGAGTACACAAAATAATTCTACTATAAAATTTTTATTGCATGATGTTAAGTGAAAATAATCAGGGCATAAGCCTAAGAGTAGTATAAATGCACAAAAAATTCTACTATAAACTCTCATCCAGAAAAGAGAGTAAGCGTAATTTAAATAGTTTGATAATTTCACCTTTATCATGTTACTTTTTTGAAGATATAGTTCAGAATTTTATTCAATCTGGCCCTTAAATGCAATGGCAATAGGCCACAGATTTGACTCACATAGCTACTCAGATGTTTGCAGAGAATATAACTATTTTATTTGTTGTCAGTAACTAATCTGGCTTTCCTTCCACTCCCTGTTCCCATATAATTAGGGGCAATAATTAAATTAAATGTCTAATCTGCAGCTGATGACTAAAATAATTCTTCATATGGTGTTTCAGATGGATATCTTTTGCTTGTGTTTTACCTTAAAAGATATCTGTGTGATTGCATGAAGGGATACCCCTATGCGGGTTTGTGGCAGGGAAGCATCCCTTTCCCCAAGTTCTCATATTCTTCCTTGAGCATATGATGGCAGAAGACAATGGGCTGTGCTCACCAGGACAGTCTGCTCCACTTTGTTTCTGCAGTCTATGGCTCTTACTTTGGATATTGGTTTGTCCTGGCTTGAGCAGGGCATTCTCTGGTTCCTCAGGTTCAGGCTCCAGGTAGCACAACAGATCCCTGTTCTAGTCAAACATCACTCCCATTTCCCCCCTTTGGCTTTGGCAGTCCTTTCAGTAGCCTTCATGTAGATACTCTTTATTCTGTTATCCCACATTTGACAAGCCATCCAGACTCTGAGCTATCTCACATGAGGAGAACTAACTTGAATGCATCCTTCTCCTTGGCCTCCCTCTTATACAAATTTACTTACTGTGACATAACCCAGGACTGTATCATCCCTGGACTAATGAGAGGTACGTGGGATTTGCTTTTTGTTTATTTTTTTCTTTTTGTATTACTCTGTACTTATTTTTCTTATTCCTGATTTGACTAAATGCCCTATAATAGTATCTTCAAATATATAGGAAAAAATTCAAATTATTAAACCCACCAAGCTTGTTGCTAGTATGTTAAGGAAGGGTATTAAAAGGAAATTTAAAGCTATCATGATCAAAATAAGAATACTGTTTACTTCTAGTGGAGGAGGAGGATTGACTATAAAGTTTCAGAAAGCATTTTAATAGAAATATTTAATATGAATATAACATTTTGATTGGGATGATAGAGAGTATATATGTTTAGAAAAACTCAGCAAACTCTGTACTTAAAATGTAATACCACAATAAAAATATATACAAGAAAAAGAGAATTTAAAACTCCCTATAAGGAAAGCATCCCCTTTCTTTATGATATTGTCTTGCTGAATAATTCTGTATTGCATATTAGAGGACAAATAAGTTAATGGCATTAATTGCATTCACAATGCTGTCCAACCATTACTGCTATTTTAAAAATTTTCCATCCCTCCAAACAGAAGCTCTTTACCCATTAGGCAATGACTTTCCTTTCTCTCTTTTCTTCAGCATCTGGTGACCTCTAATCTACTTTCCGTTTCCACTAATTTTCCAATTTAAGATCTCTTACATAAGTGGAGTCACACAGTATTTGTCCTTTCTATCTTTTTTGCAGTTTATATAAAGTTTCCGATGTTTATTCATGTTATAACATGTATCAGAACTTCATTTCCTATTTTATTCAAAAATAAATAGACTTTATTTTGGGGAGCATTTATACATTCGCAGCAAAACTGAACAGAAAGCAAGATTCCCCCATCCTCCTCCCCTCTCCCTACACAACCACAGCCTCTTCCACTATCAACATTCTGTAACTCAGTGGCACATTGTTACACTTGATAAACCTACACTAACATATCATTATCACCCTTAGTTTCTAGTGTATTAGGGTTTACTCTTGGTGTTGCACACTCTACTGTTTGGACAAACATATAATGATACGTATCCACTATTGTGTTGTCACACAGAATAGCTTCATATCCTTGAAAATCCTCTGTGTCCCACTTATTCATCCTTCCTCCTCAGCCCTAACCCCTGGAAACCACTGATGTTTTTTACTGTCATAATAGTTTGCATTTTCTAGAGTTGTTTTTTTTTTTTTTTAATCTTAAAAGATGTAGAGATGAAAGTGATTTTAGTTACACTAATGATGCTGGATTTTCAGTGTATCTTACCACCGAAGAGGTGCATTATAAACAACAGGAAGAGTTCTTCCCTCGTCCCTCTCCCACCCCCTTCTGAGTCTCCAGTGTACATTGTACCCCTCTGTATGTCCCTGCAGACCGGTGGCTCAGCTGCCCTTTTTAAGTGAGAATATGCAGCCTTTGGTTTTCCTTTCCTGCATTACTTCACTTATACTGAAGTTCCATACAAGTTATGACAAAAGACATTATTTCACTTTTTACTATGGCTATGTAGTATTCCATAGTGTATATATACCACATTTTATTTATATATTCCTCTGTTGATGGGCCCTTAGTTGATTCTTTATCTTTGCAATTGTGAATTGGGCTGTGACAAATAAACAACTACATGTGACTTACTTTCATTTGGGTAAAGACTCAGCAGTGGGATAGTGGATTGCATGGTAGATCTACTTTAAGTTCTTTGAGAAATCAAAATCATATACTATATGTCTTTCCAGATTGGCTCCTTTTACATATTAATAAACATTTAAGCTATGTATTTTCATGGCTTTTTAGCACATTCTGTTATTACTAAATAACATTCCACTTTGTGGATGTTCCACGAAGTAGAATATTACTTTCACTTACTAAAGAACATTTTAGTTACTTCTAGGTGTGACAGTTACAAACAAAGCTGTTATAAACATCTGTGTGTATGTTTTTATGTGAACACAAGTTTTTATTTCATCTGGATTAATACCAAAGGATCCAATTGCTGGGTTGTTTGATAAGATTATGTCTAGTTTTGTAAGAAACTGCCAAATTGTCTCCCCATGTGGCTATACTATTTTGGGATCCCACCAGCAATCAATAAAAATTCCTGTTGTTCTCACATTCAACAGCATTTGATGTTGTCAGTGTTTTGGATTTTGTTCATTTTAGTATACTCATAGGTATGTCATGGTACCTTATTGTTTTTATTTGCAATTCTCTAATGTTATATGATGTTGACCATCTTTTCATGCTTGTCTGCCATCTGTATATCCTCTTTGGTAAGATATGTGTTAGGATTTTTGGCCCTTTCTAAATAATAGTTTGTTTTCATATTGTGTTTTAAGAGTTCTCTGTATATTTTGAATAATGGTCTCTTATCAGATATAGTAATGTAAATATTTTCCCCCAATCTCTGTATATATGTGGAAAAAGAGTTGTATTAAAATAGTAAGAATGGTAATCATTAGTCATGAAATTAGAGGTGATTCTTATTTCCCCTTCATTTTGAAAATCTCTATAATTACCCTGTATTACTTAATTCATGAGAAAAAATGAAAGCAGTCGTTAAGACATGTAAAATGCAATTCCTCCTAACTTTTAGCTAGAATGGCAATGATATAAAAAAAGTATAAAAGAACATGTAATGGATAAAAGATTTAAATCTAAGACATAAAATGATGAAAATGCTATAGAAAATGTGGGAAAAATTCTTGAAGATGTTGGTCTGGGGAAAGATTTTATGAAGAACACTTCAGTGGCAATAGCAACAACAACAAAAATAAACAAACTTAAGCTGAAGTGATTCTGCATGGCTAAGGAAACAATTAAAGCACATAGACAACCCTCAAAATGGGAAAAGATATTTAAGATATTTGCATGTTGGTCAGTGCCTGTGGCTCAGTGAGTAGGGCACTGTCCCATATACCCAGGGTAATGGGTTTAAGCCCAGTCCCAGAGAAACTGCAACAAAAACAGAGCTGGGCATTGTGGTGGGTGCCTGTAGTTCCAGCTACTTGGGAGACTGAGGCTAAGCCCAAGTACTGGAGGTTGCTGTGAGCTGTGATGCCAAAGCACCCTACAGAGGGTGACAAAGTGAGACTCTGTTTCTAAAAAAAAGATATTTGCATGTTACAAATATAACAAATGGCTAATAACTAAAATGAACAGAGAGCAAAAAATGATCAACAAAAAAAGAGCAAGCACAATGCAGGGATAAATTTCAAAATAACTAAGAATAAATATTAAAAACTACCACAAAAATTAAGTGAGGTGATGGTTATATTAATCAGTTTGATTTTAGCATTCCACAGGGTATATCAAATAATCACATTGTACCCCAAAATGTATACAGTTATTATTTTAATTAAAAATTAAAGTAAAAGTGGGTGGCACCTGTGGCTCAAGGAGTAGGGCGCCCGTCCCATATGCCAGAGGTGGCGGGTTCAAACCCAGCCCCGGCCAAAAACCAAAAAAAAAAAATTAAAGTAAAAGTAATAAAAAAGAATAAAAAAAAGGAGCAAGTAATCCCATCTATCACTGGCAAGAGCATGAACAGAACCTTCTCTGAGGAAGACAGACAAATAGCTAACAAACATGAAAAAATACTCACCATCCTTAATCATCAGAGAAATGCAAATCAAAACTACTTTGAGATATCATCTAACTCCAGTAAGATTAGCCCATTATCACAAAATCCCAAGACCAGAGATGTTAGCGTGGATGTGGAGAAAAGGGAACACTTCTACACTGCTGGTGGGAATGGAAACTAATGCCTTCCCTTTGGAAAGATGTTTGGAGAACACTTAGAGATCTAAAAATAGACCTGCCACTCGATCGTACAATTCCTCTACTAGGTATATACCCAGAAGACCAAAAATCACATTATAACAAAGATATTTGTACCAGAATATTTATTGCAGCCCAATTCATAATTGCTAAGTCATGGAAGAAGACCAAGTGCCCATTGATCCACGAATGGATTAATAAATTGTGGTATATGTACACCATGTAATGTTATGCAGCCTTAAAGAAAGATGGAGACTTTACCTCTTTCATGTTTACATGGATGGAGCTGAAACATATTCTTCTTAGTAAAGTATCTCAAGAATGGAAGGAAAAGTATCCAATGTACTCACCCCTACTATGAAACCAATTGTAACCTAAGAATATGGGGAAAGGGGAAAGGGAGGAGGGAGGGAGGGTAGGCAGAGGGAGGGTAATTGGTGGAATTACACCTATGGTGCATCTTACCAGGGTACATGTGAAACTTACTAAATGTAGAACATAAATGTCTTGGCACAATAACTAAGAAAATGCCAGGAAGGCTATGTTAACCAGTGTGATGAAAATATGTCAAATGGTATATAAAACCAGTGTATGGTGCCCCATGGCTGCATTAATGTACACAGCTATGATTTAATAATAAATAAATTTAAAAAAACACCCTGAGATAACACCTAACTCCAGTGAGAATGGCCCACATGATGAACTTCCAAAGTTGCAGGTTCTGGTGTGGATGTGGAGAGAAGGGAACACTTTTACACTGTTGGTAGGACAGTGTATATTGTGTTATATTACAGTGTTATATTACAAACTAATATAGCCTCTTTGGAAAGAAGTATGTAGCATCTTCAAAGAACTCAAATTAGATCTCCTATTTGACCACACAATCCCACTACTAGGCATCTACCCAGAATAAAAACATCATCTTATCATAAGAATATATGTACTAAATTGTTTATTGCAGCTCAATTTACAATTGCCAGGATGTGGAGAAAACCTAAATGCCCATCAACTCAGGAATGGATTAACAAACTGTGTTATATGTACACTATGGAATACTATTCAAACATAAACAAAGATGGAGATTTTACATCTATTGTATTTACCTGGATGGAGTTGAAACACATTCTTTTTAGTAAAGCATCACAAGAATGGAAACACAAGTATCCAATATACTCAATACTAATATGAAGCCAGTAGATGATCTAATACATACTCACATAAGAGAAAATCTCAATTCAATTCAAGTTGAGGAAGGTGGTGGGGGAAGAGAGAGAGGGTTTGGGGTGCTCCCACTTAATGGGCACAATGTAAAGTATATGACACACCACTAGGGTGTGGGACACAACCACAAGAAGGACTCTACCTAAAAAATGCAAATATTGTAACTTAGTTGTTTGTACCTTCATAATAACTTGAAATTAAAAAAATAGAAAAAATTTAAAACTAAAATAGAAATCGAAAAAAAAGAACATACAGTGCTAAAAACTAGGAACTAGAAATGGCAGTTAACCTATTGTCAGAATCTGAGAGAAATCTCATTTCTTGTAACTATAAGGCAAATGAGATTAGAATAAAAATTGGGTTTTCCATTTATAGAGACAATACTAGAATAAAATGTAATTCACATTTTCATGTTTTCAATTGAAGTCATAAAGTCAGCAATGAACAGTGTTGGTTTTTGCATCTATGTACTCAGAGTTGTTACAGTCTTTCCAAAGTACTTCCAAATTATGAACTGAATATTCAGAGCTCTGCTGAGAATTAAGGTCATGCACCTTGGCAGGACTGCTGTTCATACTGAGTGCCCTTGCTTGTCCCAGACACCGATCCTACTTTCTGCAACTTCCCTAGTCATCTTACCTCTCCTGCCCCATTGCCTGGCACTGCAGTTGAGGTTGCTAGTTCACCATGAGTTGTTGTCCCTGGTGAATACTAACTCTTTCCCCTTCTTTGTCCTCCAGTTGCCCCAGTGTTTGTAATTGTAGTGAGAAATTCTGTTCTTCTGATCCAGCAGAAATCACCCCCTCTCTGGTTGAAGCTCTGTGGCAGTCAGTGATAAAGAAAAATGATTGCTATGTCTGCCTCTTGAATGTATTAATTTTTAAAATTATTTCAATTGATCTTGATTAAGTTCCCTGAAGTGAATAATAAAAGCAATCCAGAAGTAAATGTTTCAGTCAAAATTCTTCCTTCACAAATCATACATGTTTCAGAAGAGAGCTGTAGAAGCTAGAAAAATTTCAAGAAGAATAAATATTTTAAACTAAGGGCTTGGGGCAAGTTTTCTTGAGGAATAGCATTTAAACAGAGGTCCACAGAATACATAGGCACAGGAAAAACAGAGCTCTAGTAAAGTCTTCTTATCAGTAGATGGAACAAAGTTCTGGAGACAAGAGAATAAACATAGTTTCTTTGTATTCAGTGAACTCAATGAGGCCCAGTGTAGCTGGGCACTGATGAATATAAAAAGCAAACATGTTCTGGATTATAAATAGTATTATAAAACAGGGAATCATTTATCTCTTTATTCTAATTTTATTCTAATTAGGTGTGTGGAGGATCCATTGGCAGGGGTCAAGACTGGACAGAGGAAGAGTAAGTTAGGAGGCTGTTTCAAAAAATGAAGATTCAGACAAGAGATCACAGAAACTTTCATTAGGGAGAAAAAATTAAGGAAAGAAAGACATAGAAAGGTTTAGAAAAAGAAAAATAAATATTTGGTACCATGTGGTGACTGAAGAGTACCAAGGGCAACTCTATGTTTTGGCTGAGTTTTAAAAAAGCAATCAAAAACCAGAGGCAACAACATCAACAGGTTTCCAGGAGTTTCAGGGAAATTCCTTTTGCAATTTTATATTTGCAGTCTTTATTTTCTTAGACTGTAAAGATAATTGATCCATGAGGCAAGGGGAATTAATTCAGGTAACAGGTATTATGCCACACGTAGCGTAACTCCTTCCCTCCTCCCCCGCTCTTTCTTCCTTTTGGAAAAGTCCTTTCATGACAAAGGAGAATTTGTCAGGGTCACTCTATTTGGTTATACTACCAGGGCTTCAGTTATTCCCAGGGCAGGAAAAAACTTCGATTGTTTACAGTATCCTTTTCCACTCCCATACATGTCGACTTTTTTTATTTTCAATACTTTTTAAATGATTAAAAACTTAAGTAAAACAACTTTGGAGGAAAGTACAAAGGGATCTATACCACTTATTTGAGAATAAGTGGCTAACTTGATGCTTTATCACTTAAAACTTTGTAAGCATTTATTTTTCATTAAAATAGCACACTTGCATAATCAAGATAAGTTTATCAAAAAATCATGAAACTTCTCTTACTTTCCAGCACATTAAAGTATTATGGGTTTATCTTCTACTTGTTTGTCCAAGTCCTAAAACCAGCTATTTTCAAGTATGCTTGATTCCTTCAAAAGGGAAGTGATATTTTGAAGCCAATATCTAAGAAAAAAATGTATCCCTAAGCTCTCTCACAAATTTGAGTGTGTACATGCATGCGAATGCACAGATAGATGTACATCTATCTTATCTATGATCTATCCATCTAGCATCTACCCATCATCCATAGATACCATGGCAACTGATATTAGAGTGTTCCCATTTCCAATCTAATGCCACAGGTCCATGTTAGTTCTCTCCCTGTAGATATGTTTTTTGCCTCTCTCTGATAGTGATGAAACTCATTTCATTGCTATTTATTTACCTGGTCAATCTTTCAGCATGTCACCAATCTCACATGCTGGCTTTTGCCTCCTTCCTTGTGTGGATTCCCTCTTCAAACTCCATGGTTTCAGATACAAATACTGTTCTCTTGTCTACTGTTTCTCCCCTAATCTCCCAATTGCTCTGCCTCACTTAATAGCTTTAGGACTTAATTGTTCAGACAGTTAAAAATGAAGGAAGCTGGGAAGAAGAAAAGGCAGAGGAAGGGAGAAAATATACTTTTACATGTATAAGGTTTTGACCCTCATTTGTCTGCTAGGCATACTCAGCACTAGTTAAAATCAATTGGTAGTTAGTATTGAAGGATAGTACCACACTGTAGTTCAGGGTTAAATCATCACCATGTATGTCTGTGGAGTAAAAGTAACTATACAAATAATGAGTTCCTTACTACATGATCTTAGTTCAGGTAGAACTGTAATTAACAAAAATGACGGTCATGATCCTTTACTGTGCGAGGGCTGAGATACTGAGAAAGTTTATGTGAATTCTCTCACTTGTTCATTGAAAGTGTTCTAGAAATCAATAATTTCTACATATTTTAATCCAGACACTTTGCTTTCAAGAATAAAAGCAAAACTATTAATACTACTTTTATTCAACATATTGTTATCATTACAGAACTATCTTTATCTAGAAAATGCTATGTGCTTATAAATAGAAAAATTACAGGTCAGTAATAAATTTGTTAGCTTAAGTTGCCATGGAGACACATGCAGTGATCCTGTTGACTTATCCACATAGATTACTCCCAATCCTCTTTAAATCTCCAGTGAAATGTTAGTTTCAGGAAGTTCTTTCCTCACACCCTTCCACTCCCATCCTTCTCCCTCTGCTTAGTTTTATTGCTTAGCATTTATCATCATCTGGAGTACTAAACAAATAGCTACTTTTGCTCGTGTGTTTCTTTTCACTAGAAAGTAAATTTTATAAAATCAGAAAATTTTGTTCTTATTTCATTTTCTCTATCCTGATTAACTGAAAGAGTGCCAAGCTCATAACAAATGAACAAAAAATAATTGCTGAATGAATGAACAAGCAAATGTTAGGGTAAGTAGGGAGAAAGAAACTTCTCATAATGCTTCAGCTTCCTTAACAGACTTGGCAGTTTGATCTGTTTGATCAGTTTGATCTCAAATTCCTGAGCCATTTCTCTATAGATCCCACCTTCATCCTTGTAGTCATCCCTGTTGACATCCTAAGTGATGAGTTTATACATGACCATGCTGACCTGAAAGGGCTGTGTTTCCTGAGGCCAATACCAGACAATCAACCATTCACTATTCATGTGAATATGGTTTAAGATTTAGATTCATTTTTTTTTTCTGTTTTTCTCCTATATGCACATCTGACTGGCTACAGATCTCTTCAATGTTCCTTTTATCTCTAGCAATTAACTGTCCAAGTATTGAAGTTCTTGTAACATACCTTATTCCTAATACAGGCTTTACCTTTGATCTAAGGAAGTGGCTCTTAGTTGTCCTTAACAAAATGCTAACAATGTATGTGACCTCTAGTGTAAATATGCCACAGATCTTTCACCCTAACTAGCATCTGGGGCTGCAGAACTCCACTCCATTTCCCCTTCCATTTGTCTACAATGTGTTCTAGTAGATGAGTGGATAATTGTGAGATACTAGGCTGATGCCCATTGCAGCCATTATCTTCACCAAAGATGGTTGCTATAGTAATCATTAGTGATTGTCCTATTTAGAAAAAGAATTTTTAAAAAAATGGGGACAAAATAGAGAAGTAGGGAAGTCCTTTGCAGTTTACATTGACCCTATAGTTAATGTAGGTTCAAGAAAGCTACTAGGAAGATGTTACAGCAAATATTAGATTTATTTATTAATTCAATAAACATACATGATATGACAACTGTCGGTCAGGGAGTAATGTAAAAATCAGATGCTGCAACAGTACATAAACAGTTTCATGAGTTTATATTCTACAGTGTCTCATTAATATATACTACCAACATGATAGTGAATGCGAAGAAGAAAAAATATAAGGTAAGATAAATACAACTAAAAGTGGTATGGGGGCAAAGATTTATGAGATTGGCATAGGAGACTATTTTAGATAGTGTGATTAGAGAATATCTCTCTAATATTCTGACAATCTGGCAGAGATCTGAAAGGAGGGAGGGTCATAACCCAAGAAATATGTAGGGGAAGGGTTTTTTTCCTGGGGAAGATCACAGAGAGCAGGGAGGAGAGTGTTTGGAATGTGTGATGAACACAGAGAGCATCAGCATGGCTGCAGAAAAGTAACAGGGGAAGTGGGAAGGAAAGAAGGGATCAGAGGAGCAGAAATAGGACAGACAATGTAGGTCTTTGTTAATATTGTTAAATTTCTTCTTAAATGCTCTTCTTAGTGGTATGGAAAACTATTAAAAGGCTTTAAGCAAAGGAGTCACATGATGTGACTTACATGTTTAGAATCATATAGGGTATGCTCCTGAGAACTGACTAAATGAGTTGATAAGAAAAGCACTGAGGCTACTGCGTGGTTTGAAGGTAGAGCTGACAAAATTTTCTGATAGATTTAGTATTGAGTATGAGGAAAATTGCTGTAGCTTGAATAACTGAAGAATGGAAGTATTAATAGTTATTCGGGTATAGAAAATCTAAGAAGCAGATTTGTTTGGGGGTAAGAATAAGGGCTTAGTTTTGGACAGTTCCAGTTTGAGATCGTCTTCTAAATGAATAAATATGAACAAGTTCTCTGAAGCATAATTTTCAGAGTACAAATGAAGGTTCTTCCACATCTTGTCTGTGTGACTTTGGCAAAATACTTTTTTCTGTGCTTCCATTTTCTCATTTACAGAATAGATGGGAATAATGGCACATACTTCATCAGTTTGTTATGAAAATTGAATGGGCAACTCATGTAATAAAACAGTAAGACAAAAACCCTATAAGTATCTAATAAATACTAGCTATTATTACTGAAGTAGTGAGAGTGGATGGTGAGAAATGATAGAGTTTAGAATACATGTCAAAAGTAGGTGATAAAATTAACAGATTGGATGAAAAATTGAGAAAAAGGGAGGAGACAAAGATAATTTCAAGATTTTTGTCCTGAGCATCTGGAAAGTGGAATTACTAATTAATTAGATGGCAGAGACTAGTAGAGAAACAGTTTGGAAGAATTGAGGAGAGAATAGAGATTTTATCAATAGACAAGTTGGAAATGACTATTTCCATCCATGTAGTTATGTCCAGTAAGCACTTGAATGTAAGTTGAATACACAAGACTAGAGTTTTGATAAGAGGTTCTGGCTGAAGATCTAAATTCAGGAATTTTTAAAATATGGATGTTATTTCCAAAAGAATGGCAAAACAAGGGATTATTGGTTAGAAAAGAAATATATTTTAGATATAGAGAACTAAAATGTTAAGTGGTATGATATATATAAGAGAATCAGCAAAAATAACTGAAGCCAAAAAAGAGTTATAATCCAGAATCCATGTCCAGAAATTGTTTCAAGAGAGTGGAGTTAATTAGCTGGGTCAAATGCAAAAGGAGTGCTGAAATTTGTCCATTGAGTTTGTCATTGTAACTGTCATTGAACTTGATAAGAATATTCTTAAGGAGATTGTAGGTATAAAAGCTTGTATGGGAGTAGGTTCAAAAAAGAATGAAGGAAAAGGAATTGGAAACTGACTATGATGAATAACAATTTTCTTAAGAATTTATTGCAGAAGGGTGTAGTAGTTGAAATGATATGTGGGTTAAGGAACTTTGTTTTTGTTGTTGATGTTTTTGTTAAATAGAGAACAGGAATATCTGATGATTCATGAGAGAGAAATGGAACACACAGAGATGTAAAGTTCTCAAAAATGTGAAAGGGTTCTAGTGTCCAGAAGAGAATGTGGGCTTACATAAATAACCCAGGAAAATTGACAAGAATTTAGATATAAGCATTCAGATGAAGATTCAGTAATAAGAACACGTAGAGGTTTTTTTTCTAGTTGTTTCTAATAAGACAAGTCACAAACTGAGAGTGAGGAATAGATTATTGTGTTAGGAGTTTGGAAAGACAGAAGAAGGTATAAAAATATTCTCTTACGAGAGTAGAAGAAAGAGTCCTTTTTCCAGGGAATTCTAGTGAGATGGTCCAGAAATACCATGAGCCCATTAAAAACTTGTGGTGCTAAATGTAAAATGAGACAAGTTAGTATGAATGAATATTTTTATGTAGTCACCTCTATATATTCATGTTTTCCATTTAACAACACTAACCTATGCCACAGGTCCCTTATCAGCACTAGCATGAATACTGCGGTCACATATGCAGCTATGCCATTTGTGATATTTAACTTTGTGTGTCAACTTAACTTAGCTTAAGCAATGCCCAGAGAGCCAGTACAACATTATTTCTGGGTGTGTCTGTGAAGGTACCTCCAGAAAAGGTTAGTCTTTGAACCAGTAGACTGAATAAAACAGATCCACTCTCATCAATGTGGGTGGGCATCATCCAATTTGTTGAGGAGCTAAGTAGAACAAAAAGGCAGAGGTAGGGAGAATACTCTCTCTCTATCTCTCTCTCTCTCTCTCTGTGAGCTGGGACATTCATCTTCTTCTGTCCTTGGCCATTCTTGTCCATTGGTTTTTGGACTCCATGAGATACACCATCACCTTGCCTGATTCTCAGGCCTTCAAGCTCAAACAGAATTTCTCCACTGGCTTTCCTCCTTCTCCAGTTTACAGAAAGCATATCACAGGACTTGGCCTCCATAATTGAGTGAACCACTTCCTATGATAAATCTCATCTTACATATATATGTATCTACACATATACATGTGTATACATTATGCATTTTGTATCCTATGGTTTTGTTTCTCTGGAGAGCTCTAATATACCACTAGTTCTTCCCACTGTCCACAGTGACAAAGAAATGTCTATTCATTAGGGAGAAACACTCTCAACCTGAAGGGAAAAAAAGAGTATAGTTTTAGAAGCTCTAATTAAAGTATTTATTGTACAAAAGCATCTTCTTACTTGACCTTCTATAGAGTTGTAATGATTACAACTCTTCATTAAAGCACAATTTTTTCAAAGATTCCTAAATAAATGAAAATAACTAAGGAAAGGTAATAGGATAAAAAACTTACAACCAGAAAATTTTATCTGGATTAATTATATATTTTCCAATTCTATAGGATGACTTCAAATTCCCTTAACTTTTTAATTTATTGAATTTAATTTCTTCTAATGCTTCACACCATATTTATGTTTTATTCCTTGTGGCTATATGATAGATTTCTTTTTACCTACCAGCCTCCCCCAGGATTACTTTTCTTTTCCTTTCTTTACTGTCCTCTCCAGCAATTGAATAGAGGCTGACAGGACATTTTGAGTAAGAATCCACCACTTTGCATTGTATTAACAAGCAACTAAAAAAATAAGAAATGTTATATGTTTTTTCTTTTTGTTTTCATTCACAGCAAAATCATCATCCTTTGACCAACCTATGATCATTTCTTATTCATTTTTAAGTCCCAAGAACTAGTGAGAATCCAAAGTGAGAAAAACACACCTTACTGCTTTGAAAGACAATGAACAGCAAAGGTAGACTACTCTGTCATGAAAACTATTTCTACATTTTTTAAACTGAGGAAACTAAGAAGAAAAAAATTTGTACTTGGAAAATGTCTGATTTTTATTGTTCTAAAGACTTTTTCTCAACTTAAGGAGCAGATTAAAAAAAACCCTGAAACTAAAACAAGAGGGACAATTGTCTAAAAGGAACAAACGAATTTGAAAAAATGATGCTTGGGAAAAAATTAGTAAGGGCATCCAAGGAAAATATAAAATGGTGAAGTTATGTAGGCTACTATCAGCAAAGGATATAAAGGATATAAATCTTCAGAGATTAGACATGATTACAAAGTTGAAGCATGCAGGGGAAGGGTGGGCTCACTACCTTTCAAAGACAAGAGAGAAAAAGGACCCAACAATTTATCTAAGTTATTGACAATAATTTTAATAGGAACAGGATGCACAAGGCAATAAGAATTAAAGATAAAATTATTTAACTGGGAAAAATTTGAACAATATTTAGTTTAAAAATATGCAAGTAAGTTGGAATGCATTTAAATCAGCAAGGTATATGATATTCAATGTAGAAAACTAAATTTTAAAAGGTAAATCTAGCAATATAGCCATTACAACACATTCTAGGAAGCTATAATTAATTTTTAAATTCTTTCTTTTTAAATCACAAAACTTGTATAAGCTTTGTAAAAATATAGTAAAAGCTAAAAAACTCTTATTATTCATTTTTACTTAAGTCTCCCCCCCCTTAAAAAATTTCAATGTCTACCCCCTCAGGTGGCCATTATTGACAGTTTGGTAGGTATATTATTGGACTTTTTCTGGAGTCCTAGATAGACACCATAAATATACTCACATATCTGTTCACAAATTCAGATGTAACAAACAAACTGGTATATGTTATACAATGGAATACTATTCAGCCATTAAAAAATGGTGACTTGACATCTTTTGTATTAACCTGGATGGAGTTGAAACACATTCCTCTTAGTAAAGTATTACAAGAATGGAAAAGCAAATGTCCAATGCACTCAATACTAATATGAAGCCAAGAGACAATCTAATACAAGCCCACATAAGAGAAAAACTTAATTCAATTCAAGTTGGGGGGAGGGGGAATAAGGGAGAGGAGAGAAGGGAGGCAAAGAGGGAACTGGTGTGCTCCCAGTTAATGAGCATAATGTAAAGGTATATGGCACACCTCTTGGGTGTGGGACACAACTACAAGAGAGATTCTACCTAACAAATGCAAATATTGTAACCTAGTCTTTGACGTTCATTTCACTGGGATTGTAACTATGCCTTCTTTCATTTTTAATTTTAAGATCTCATTTCCACTTATTTTCTATGTAATCTCTCTGCTAGTTTGGAGTACATATCTCACCTGAATATTACAATAATTTCTTAGCTATTCTTCTATTACCTCCATTTGCCATCTAGTTTGTTTCACATGTCAATAAAACAGCCAGATTTTGTCAATCTTCTATCTAAAGCCCTCCATTGCATTCCTACCTCACATAAGTACAGCCTACATTTTTACCTGACTTACAAAGCCCCTGTCATCTGGTCTCTTACCAGTATGACTCATTCTTTGCCAATGTCTACTATTCACTCTGCTCCAGCCTCACTACTCTCCTGTTAACTCACCAGACATACACCCACATTAAGACCATTCTACTGATTCTTTCTTCCATCTCCTTACAATGCTCTTTGTACAGATATCTTTTAGGTGTTTATTCAAAAGTCATTTCCTCAAAGAATCTGTCCATACTTGTCTTACCTAATATTTTATTCTTATATACCTAATATATATCCCTTAGAAAATTTTGATATTATCATATGTATGTTATTTTTATTGGTTTTGATTGTTTCTAACACGGCAATGTCAACTCCATAAAGGCAATAATTTTATTCATTCCTATTTTCCAAGTTCCTAGTACTGTGTCTGGAATATATATAGGAGCTGTCAATAAATACCATTTGAATAAATACTAAGTGAGTGAATGAATGAGTGATATGAAATTCACTACAGCTCTTACACCATACTAAGGTCATAAGGAATTCCAGGATGCCTAAAACCTGTTTTTACTAAGTATTTTCATAGATTTTTTTAATACCATGTTGATAATAAAAAGTTTATAGTAATCTTGTTCTTTAAAACTTTCTCTAAAAATGGCTAACACATCACTTCCATGCTAAGACTTTCTAGACATGCCTAGTAATTCAGACATTTATAACAAGTTATACCTATAGAGCCCTATTTTAGGAACCTGTCACCATTCAAGCTCTCCTTACTTTTAATCCTTTCCCAGTTCTTGGAATATGTTCATTGAATGAGTATGGTGAAACCTGACTTATTTTGGCTTATTTAAACTTACATCCATTTATCCAGTACTCCTATAAAGAAAAATAAAATTTCTAGTACTTAAAAAGCATTCTTTGTCTTCCTTTAATCCTTCTAAAGTAATTACTATATTTTTATGATAATTTTTTCTAATAGTTACTTATAATTCTGTTATATATTTTAACTTAATATAAAAGTAATCATCCCAGTGTATTCTTTTGTAACCTTCTGATTTCACTCAGAATTGTTGGTAAGAGTCATCCATGTTGTTGTATTTAATCACCACTTACTCATTTTTGTTATATAACATTCTCTATACCACAGTTGATTTAACTATTCTATTGTTGATGACAAGGTAAACTTTTTTCATGGTTTTTAAATTATGAAGTACACAAAAGTGAATACTTTTGTATATAAATCCACGATAAAAGGGGCACATATGTATTTTTTTCTGAAGCAGATCTATGAGAGAATTGCATAGGCATAGAGAAAGCAGATTTTTCAAGTTTTTTATATAATGGTATATGGTTTTTCTAAGAGTTATATGATCAGTGTTGAATTCCTGCTGCTGTATCCTCACTAATACTTGAAAATGTTAGATGCTGGTTATATTCTATTTTCAGAGAGCATTTCTCAAATTTCTAATGAGATTGAGTATTAACCATTTACTGTGTTTACTGATTATTTAAACTTTTATAAATATCTACTAAAATATTTGGCTCCATTTTTCATTGAGTTGCCTTTCTTCACAGACTTGTAGATACTAGCTCTGTATTAGTTATATGTGTCTCAAATATCTTATACTTTAGTCTGTTTTTAATTTATAATTATGGTATATATTAATAAAAACAATTTATTTGGAACTTTTATGAATTTATTTTTAATAAAACATCTCTAGGCAGAGACTATTAATATGTTATCCCATATCCTTTTCTAAAAGTTGAGTAGTTTTGGCTTTCATAATAGTACTTTAATTTACCTTGACTTACTTTGAGACTAAATTTCAGTCCATTCTTAAATTGTTTTTCCCATTCATTTCTTCAAATACTAATTTAGATTTATTCTGTCTTTTCTCTCCTTCTATGGCTATTAATTATTCTTATTTAACTTTTTGCAAAGGTTGTTTCTCAATCCTTAAAGTTCCATTAATTATTTTAAAACTTTTTATTTCTTTTCTATTGTATAATTGTAATTGTATAATTACTTGGATATATCATAAATTTCACTGTTTTGTAATCTTTATTTTAGAATGTTTTATACAGTAGAAATTTTAATTTAGACAATGTGTTTTTCAGGTCTAAAATTGACACTTTAAGAAACGTTCTATTTCTCTTCTAAGATGTCCTATCTTTTTGGTCATTAATACTATGTTTTCTCCCACTTCATTAAGCACAGATAACTTTTTCAAACTCACTTCATAATAATTTTAATATATGGACTCTCTTGTGGTTGGTATCTATTGTAGTTTCCTTAACATGTGGTTTACATTTTTCTGGGAAAGATGGTGGACTAGAAGCAGACTGCACAAGCTTCTCTCAAGGAGAGAATGAAAGTTGCAAGTGCCTGTTTACCTAAAAATGGATCATCTTGGTCTCCAAGAGTTTTAAATTGTCAGAGAGATAACTGGAGAAACAAACCCAAGATGAAAAAGAAGGAAGCAGAATGATCTGTTTGGGAAGGTTGGAATTTACCTACCTGGGAGAGGAGTCCACATGTGAGAAAGCATCAAAATAGAGAACTCTGGAACTCCACACTCTTCCTGTAGACACTGTTACCTGAACTATAGTGCACCCCACCATGATAGCAGTGACTGTGCTGGGTGATTGTGCTGCAGCATTGCCCTGGAGAGAAGGTACATAGAGTCTCACTGACTCTGACCTGATTTGCTACAGCTCATGCCCTTTTGAGATCTCAGACCTAGAATACCTGGTCAGAATAGGAGTTGGGTCCATGGCAACACCTCCTCATGGCTTTTTCCAGCTAGGAAAGGAAAGTGGTCTCAAGTGTCCCATGACGAGGTGGCATGCAAATTTCCTACCTCAGTGGATATCAGAGGACAGCAAGTGCCCTGGGTTCCCAACATATACCACCACCATCCGGACAGGATTGCTGCTGCCACAACCCATTTTCAGCATACTGTATGGCTCTGGGACCTTAACATCTGTGAACTGCTGCTACCCTGTAGGCCACATGCCTCAGCAATCTGCCTACAGTGAGTGAACCTGCTGCCATGGCACAGCCACCACATGCACCAGGTACCCAAGTAGGCTCACCTACTGTGTGTGGTGCACACATCACAGCCCTTCACTCCACATACCATTCATATCTGTGTCCCTACCCACCCACCAAGTGCTGCTTGGCCACCACAAATCTCTCCCCTGCCTGGAACACTGAAGACCTCAATGGCTTCAGCCAGTGCTACATTCACAGTCATCTCAACCACCCCCTTTTGCAAGCCACTATTGTACCTGGACTTGAGCAGAGTTAATGCTTAAAGCCTTGGTACCACTGGCCATTGTCTAAATAGCTTTGCCAAAAGGCAACTACTATAACTACAGGAAGACTCGGGTAGAAGAAACTCTCACACCATATGCCTTTGTGAAAAGGGGCACACATAGTTTACTGCTTGAGCCTTCAATAGCTGCCTAGGGACTAATCCATCTTTCCTCACAAAGATCCCCAACACTCACTTATATTGTGACAACAGGAGAATGGAATGACAGAGGAGAATAGATGAATTACAGGCTCTCAATGCATCCACCTCTTTCATGCTAGGTCAGTCTCCTGAAGTAGGACACAAGTGTACCATTCAGGGACCTCTCTTCTTCTGCATGAAAAGGATAGTTGCCAGTAGGAAAGGACATAAATTTATCATCTTGAGCTGAGAAAAAAGATTTCAGATGAGAAGGAATGACCATAAGAACTCTGGCAACATGAAAAAAACAAAACAAACAAAAAAACAAGCTTTTCAGGAATCTCAGAGGATTGAAATTGGCCTCCAGTAATGGACTCCAACATAAAAGAAGTCATTGAAACCTCAGGTATTGAATATAGAATATAAACAGCAAATACTTGACCAAGCAGAAGAAGGAATTTCAGAGCTTGAAGACAAGGCCTTCAAACTAACTTAGCCAAAAATTTAGATATAGAAGAAAGCGAAGAGGAAGGAGGAGGAGGAAAAGAGGATGTGATGAAGAGAAATGGGAAGAGGGAGAGGGAAATGGAAAGGGAGAAGAGGAGAAAGAAGAGGGAGGAACAATCACTCACAGACATGGGCTTATGTAAAATGAACTTATATAAGATCATAGGTGTCCTTGAGGGAGAAGAAAAAGCCAAAAAAATGGAAAACCAACTTGAGGGAATAATCAAGATAATTGAGAAAAGCTTTCCTGTTATTGCCAGAGATTTAAATACACAGATACAAGACTGTCATTAAACACCCAGAAGATTCATAGTAAACAGGACATCGGCAAGACACATAACCATCCATCTAGCCAAATCAAAGAGGAGAAGCAGCAAGGTGAAAGCAACAGTTTAAGTTACAAGGAAATCCCATTAGACTAATAGACTTCTCAGCAGAGACCTTATAAGCCAGAGGGGATTATGGTCCCATTCTTAGCCTTCTTAAACAGAAACAACTGTCAACCAAGAATTCCATATACCTGGGGCAATGATGAAACTAAAATATAAATTAAAAGGTTATTTGAACTGAATGACAGAACACAAGCTTCCAAAAATCTATGGGATAGGAGGCGGAGCATGGTGGCGGACAGGATGGACTTGTAGCACACCTTTCCCAAGTCATCAGGTGAGAGGAAGGGTGGTCTGGACCTTTTCCCCATGTGGATTATTGGTGTGGACAGACAGCTGAAAACGCACAGTGAATTGGCAGATTGCTGTATATGAGGTGTAATTTAAAACCACAATCTCTGTTGTAGAGATTTTACCTGTTTGGTCATGCTGGCCAGCAGGCCCCTCCCTCACGGAGGACAGCAGCTTGCAAATCCTGGCAAAAACCAATTGACAAAATTTATTCCTGAGCCGAGTTTAGAGACCCAAAAGGGGTCCCGCTCAGAGCCACAAAGGACTAAGCAACCTGATGGAAAATTGAAGGGAAGGGCTCCCATCCGGGAAACAGACATTTTGAATTGTCTGAAATGGCAGACACCTTCCCCCAGAACAACAGGAGTGATTAAATTGACTGGACCATTCCTGGTGGGGAATATTGGTGTGGGCTGGCAATTCAGGCTGTGCAGTGAACTGGTGGGTGGCTGGACTCAAAAGTCCAGATTCAAAAGTGAGACACTTTAAGCCACAAAAACTGAGGATAAGGTCTCCGTGCGCTGCAGTCGCGGGAGCCGGCAGCAGCTAAACCTGGGGGCAGCCAGCACCCTCCCCCAGAGCCAATTGCAGTTCCCAGTTTATAGGAGAATGTGGGAGCAGAGTAGAAAGATTTGTGAAGTGTGGACTCCTGCACTGAGTTGGGAGGTCAGATAGGAGTGCTGTCTGGAACAGAGCAGCTGAGGTTGGACAATAATTAGATATTAAACTTTTACAGAAACTCCAAAATGGCAATAGGCCAGGTAGGGTGGTTACCCTGGTAACAGTGTAAACTGTGAACCAGGTATAAGCCTGGGAATGATTCACAGTGTCACCTGGTGTCCAGAAAGTATATTGCATTATAAATATATTCCTACGAAAGTTGATCCCTACATCATACATATAGATGTATATTTCTACATATGTACAAGAATAATGTTTTTGTGGTTGGTGCTTTTTTTTCCATTTCCTCATCATTTTCTTGGAGGAGCTATTGTTAATCTTTTCATTTTATATATATATATATAATTTTTATTTTTTCTATTTTTGATTTTTTCTTTCTTAAATTTTTTATGAACACCACTTCTTTTTTCCTTTTCCACATCTCTCTTCCTCTTCTTCCCTTCTTATGGTTTCTGAGAGGGCTTCCATCAAATTTTTAGAGTTTTTTTTTTTTTTTTACTTTTCTTTTATCAATTATTTTACAATTATCATTATTTTTATTGTAGTTGTTTTTTTGTTGTTGTCTGTATATGTGTTTCTGATTGTTTGTGCATCTGTGGGCTGTGTGTCTGGTAGCCTTTTTATATGTTTATTTCCTCATTTGGTCTCAATGAGTTTGGTGTTTTGCTAAATCCTTGGGTTGGCTATTTTCCCTAACTCCAATTTTCACATTCATAAAGAACAAGGGGGAACGGGGGATGATGGCTGATTGGAGCCAGCTCTCAATAGAAGCCCCAGTCCAGAGGGAGAGATAATGACCAGAAAGAATCCACCAAAGCTGCAGGAGGGGAGCCACGCTAAGAGATGAGATAGATAATTGCTCGTCTTCCCTGCTGAAGAAAGCTTCAACTCCAAAGAAACTATTTTTAGAGGCGGAGACAAGATGGCTGACTAAAGCCAGCTTTCCACAGAGGCTGCCATCCAGAAGGAGAGTTAAAGGACAGAAATTTAGCAAGTAACGTGGTGGATTGGAGCTGCACCAAGAGAAAGAAGGCACAGCAACCCCTCTGAGATGAGCTGTGACCCCAAGGATACAAACAGAAGGTACAAAATCCATCACCAAGCAGATGGGAGTCCCTCCCCCATTAAAATGGCTCAGAGTGCCCCACAAACAAACAAGCATAGTTCAAAATATTTGAGTTGTCAACAGACCCCTGCAATCCAGTTGCCAGAAACCTTTAAGCTCTCCCACCTGAGACAGGTGCTGACTGAGATAAGTGGTTTGGACCTTTTGAACTGAGCCAATCACCCGAGGACTATTCAAGTGGTGCCCCGGGTGTGTGGTTGTAGGAAGGTTTGATTTTCCTTTTCCAATTGCTGCCTGTGGTGGGTGGGGTGACTTAATTCCTGTTATTTCTCCACAGCTGAGACTTCAACCCAGAGTAACTATTTCACTAGAGTCAGACAGAGACCAACTGAAAACAAGACAGAACCACTTTGCCCCAACACACCAAACAGGCCCCCAGTTTCTCAGGCCATAGCACTGTATGGATTCTCAACAAAGCTCCAGGGGAAAAGTCAAATGGTGTAAAATAATCATGGGGCAGAATCAGCGGAAATATTCTGGTAACATGAATAACCAGAATAGATCAATTCCCCCAAGGAAAGATATGGCAGATGTAACTGAAGACCCCATTCATAAACGGCAGGCCGGGATGTCAGAAATCGAAATCAGAATTTGGATTGCAAACAAGATGAATAGAATGGAGAAAAAATTGGAATTAGAAATTCAAACTGCAATTCAAAAGTCAGAATTAGAAATTCGAGGAGAAATTCAAAAGTTGTCTCAAGAATTTAACGAATTTAAAGACAAAACCACCAAAGATTTTGAGGCACTGAAACAAGAATTTGCAGCCCTCAAAGATCTGAAAAATACAGTAGAATCCCTCAGTAACAGAATGGAGCAAGCAGAAGAAAGGATTTCTGACATTGAAGACAAAGCCTTTGAATGCTTCCAAACTCTCAAAGAGGAAGAGAAATGGAGAGCAAAAATGGATCATTCTCTCAGAGAGCTCTGGGATAATTAGAAGAAGGCTAATATCCACCTCCTTGGAATCCCTGAAAGTGATGAAGTGGTGTCACCAGGCACAGAGGCCCTTCTCCATGAAATTATGAAAGAGAATTTTCCAGACATGCCAAGAGATTCTGAAATTCAGATAGCTGACCGTTTCAGAACCCCAGCATGACTCAATCTGAATAAGACATCTCCCAGGCATATCACAATTAACTTTACTAAAGTTAATATGAACGAGAAAATTCTGAAAGCAGCCAGACGTAAGAAATCCACACCTACAAAGGGAAGAATATTAGAATGACTATAGATCTCTCTGCTGAAATTTTTCAAGGCAGAAGAGGCTGGTCATCGACTTTTAATCTCCTAAAGCAAAATAACTTTCAACCCTGGATCCTATATCCAGCTAAACTGAGTTTCATTTATGATGGAGAAACTAAATACTTCAATGACATTCATATGTTGAAGAAATTTGCCATAACCAAACCAGCAATTCAGAATATTCTCAGACCTATCCTCCATAATGACCAGCCCAATCCTCTACCACAAAAGTAAGCTCACTCAGAAACTTTTGATCAAACTCCAGCTTCCACAGTGGCGAAAGGATTAAAAATGTCCACTAGACTTTCAAAAAACTCGATACCTAACATTTTACCAGACTTATCAATATTCTCCATTAATGTGAACGGCTTAAACTGTCCTCTAAAGAGGCACAGATTAGCTGACTGGATATAAAAACTCAGATATTTGCTGCATAAAAGAGTCACATCTTACCTTAAAAGATAAAAATAGACTCAGGGTGAAAGGATGGTTGTCCATATTTAAGGCAAATGGTAATCGAAAAAAGCAGTTGTTGCAATTCTATTCGCAGACACAATAGGCTTTAAACCAACAAAAGTAAGGAAAGATAAGAATGGTCACTTCATATTTGTTAAGGGTAATACTCAATAATATGAGATTTCAATTATGAATATTTATACACCCAACCAGAATGCACCTCAATTTATAAGAGAAACTCTAACAGACATGAGCTACTTGATTTCCTCCAGCTCCATCATAGTCGGAGATTTTAACACTCCTTTGGCAGTGTTGGATAGATTCTCCAATAAGAAGATGAGCAAAGAAATTTAATATTTAAACCTAACCATCCAACATTTGGATTTAGCAGACATCTACAGAACATTTCATCCCAACAAAACTGAATACACATACTTCTCATCAGCTCACGAAACATACTCCAAAATCGATCACATCTTAGGTCACAAGTCTAAACTCAGTAAATTTAAAGGAATAGAAATTATTCCTTGCATCTTCTCGGACCACCATGGAGTAAAAGTTGAACTCTGTAACAACAGGAATCTGCACACTCATACAAAACTGGAAGTTAAATAACCTTATACTTAATGATAGCTGGGTCAGATATGAGATTAAGAAAGAAATTGCTAAATTTCTGGAACAAAATGACAATGAAGACACAAATTATCAGAACCTCTGGGATACTGCAAAGGCAGTCCTAAGAGGGAAATTTATAGCACTGCAAGCCTTCCTCAAGAGAATGGAAAGAGAGCAAGTTAACAACTTAATGGGATGTCTCAAGCAACTGGAAATGGAAGAACATTCCAACCCCAAACCCAGTAGAAGAAAAGAAATAACCAAAATTAGAGCAGAATTAAATGAAATTGAAAACAAAAGAATTATACGACAGATCAATAAATCAAAAAGTTGGTTTTTTTGAAAAGATCAATAAAATAGACAAACCTCTGGCTAACCTAAGCAGGAAAAAAAGAGGAAAATCTCTAATTTCATCAATCAGAAATGACAAAGACGAAATAACAACAGATTCCTGAGAAATTCAAAAAATCCTTAATGAATATTACAAGAAACTTTATTCTCAGAATTATGAAAAAGTGAAGGAAATTGACCAATACTTGGAAGCACATCATCTTCCAAGACTTAGCCAGAATCAAGTGGAAATGTTCAACAGGCCAATATCAAGTTCTGAAATAGCATCAACCGTATGAAATTTCTCTAAAAAGAAAATCCTGTTGGTATATGTACATCCTGGAATATTATGCAGCCTTAAAGAAAGATGGAGACTTTACCTCTTTCATGTTTACATGGATGGAGCTGGAACATATTCTTCTTAGCAAAGTATCTCAAAAATGGAAGAAAACATATCCAATGTACTCAGCCTTACTATGAAACTAATTTATGGCTTTCACATGACAGCTATAACCCAGTTATAACCCAAGAATAGTGGGAAGGGAGAAAGGGAGGGGAGGGAGGTGGGAGGGGGGCGGAGGGAGGGTGATTGGTGGGATTACACCTGAGCTGCATCTTACAAGGCTATATGTGAAACTTAGTACATGTAGAATGTTAAATGTCTTAACACAAAAGACAATTCCAGGAAGGCTATGTTAACCATTGTGATGAAAATGTGTCAAAAAGTCTATAAAACCAGTGTTTTGGTGCCCCATGATCGCATTAATGTACACAGTTATGATTTAATAAAAAAAAGAAAGAAAGAAAGAAAAGCCCAGGACCAGATGGCTTCACGTCAGAATTCTACCAAACCTTTAAAGAGGAACTAGTACCTATATTACTCAACCTGTTCCAAAATGTAGAAAAAGAAGGAAGACTACCCAACACATTCTATAAAGCAAACATCACCTTGATTCCCAAACCAGGAAAAGACCCAACAAGAAAAGAAAATTATAGACCAATTCACTAATGAATATAGATGCAAAAATATTCAACAAGACCCTAACAAACAGAATCCAGCAACACATCAAACAAATTATACATTATGATCAAGTCAGTTTTATTCCAGGGTCTCAAGGCTGGTTCAATATACATAAACCTATAAGTATAATTCAGCACATAAACAAATTAAAAAACAAAGACCATATGATTCTCTCGATTGATGCAGAAAATGCTTTTGATAATATCCAGCATCCCTTCATGATCAGAACACTTAAGAAAATTGGTATAGAAGGGACATTTCTTAAACTGATAGAAGCCATCTACAGCGAACCCATAGCCAATATTGTACTGAATGGAGTTAAATTGAAATCATTTCCACTCAGATCAGGAACCAGACAAGGCTGCTCATTGTCTCCACTGCTCTTTAACATTGTAATGGAAGTTTTAGCCACCGCAATTAGGGAAGAAACGGTGATCAAGTGTATCCATATAGGGTCAGAAGAGATCAAACTTTCGCTCTTCGCAGACAAGCATTTTCTTTGCTCCCCAGACCTCCTCTGAGCCTTATTTTATTATTTATTTATTACCTTTGGGGAACTCTCTTCACCCTGCTGCCCTTCCCCTAGGCTTTGGAGAGCTGTCTCTGTGCTCCTGGTGAAGGACAAGTGGCCTTAGAGGAATTTCTCTCAGCTCTTCTGATGAGACCTCAGCATTTATAGATATGTTAAATTTTACTCAGGCCTGTGTGCCCCGAGGAGATTTTCCTCATGTCTTGACCTGTCCCATGTATGTATTTAGGAAAATACTCCATAACAAAGGGACTTATTTGATCTCTATTGCCTTTCTCAGACTTAAATGCATGCACTCTCCCTTGTTCATCCACTGAAGTTGTGGGGGAAACTGTTAATGAGTGAATGCAGAGGAATGCTACTATGGCTCCTCCAGAGGCTGATCTCTCATGCAGGCTAAATGTGAACATTAAATATTGCTGACAGTGTGGTTCACTTTTTCTTGTTCCACCTATAGAGAATTCTTTGCCTTCCTATTTGAAAGTAGCCATAAGTTTCTTCTCTTATAGGAAAGACTCATAGCTTGCTGCATCTTCTGGAATGTAGTTATTTTATTGTCTTTGCTTGTTCTGCTTATTTACGGTAAACCAAAACCAAAACAAACAAAAGAAAAAAGATAAATGATTTTTATCTTGTTCAGCTTGCTTTCATAGAAACAACAGTTCTACATTATATATTTTATATAAAACCTGAAGGAAGAAGTGAGTCTATAGGTTTTTAGTATTCATAAATAGTTGTTTTGTCTGGTTTTATGAAAATATAAACAGAAAATAAAAATTTAATTTTTTGCCATGACCATATTCCCAAAGCTTATGCTCTCTTTTTATTCATAATTAATAGTAAAAAAATTTGTATGTTGAAAAATCAAACTTTTATTTTTTATATTTATTGCAAAGTTTTGGGCAAACATCAAACTATAAATGACAAGTATAGTCAAATGCTACATATGGAAAATAGGTTTCCCAATTTTTATATTGCCTTATAAGATTTCAGAAAAATTATAGTAAATATTAATTTTAAAAGACCTAATATTAATTTAGATTTAGGTTGGAATAATTTATAATATGTACTTATTCTAATCCTTTCATGTTTAAGAAAGCATTTTAAAATCTTACAGGAAATTATTTCTCTAAGCAAAGTAAAAGTCCAGTGGTTGATATTCACATGGTACAACAAGAATGCCGTATTGCTCCCTGTAATGTGTATTAGGTTTCTAAAATATTTTCCACAAATTTAGTATTAGGACAAAATTAGACCAATAGGAAAAAGTATCAAGTGTCTCCAGAGGTCTCCAGAGTTGTGGTTGAGAGTATACTGTGGAGACTAAAAAAAAAAAAAAGAGAGAGAATGAAAAGTAAGTTTATAAACTAAACCTAGAAGTAAGAGAAATATAAAACAATACATGCTAAAACTCCCACAAAATACTTGATAAATGGTATTCATTCTGGATGAATATTAGATATATAATAGAATTTATTATAGCTTAGATAATATTTTCTAAGTGTTCCACTTTTCTATATTCTGTTATCTTTTTCATAGCTTAAGAAATAGCTAACAGGAAGGGACAGACTGGGAAAGTCTGGCACTTAAATGGGGTCTTGCTATTAATCTTTTATTCTCTACACTCCAAATCCATCCTTCATTGTCTTGACTGTAATATTGGAACATTTCTCTCTCACCAGCTGGCATGATGGAAGCTTCATCAGTTAGTAGGCTCTCTGATGTGTGAGTTTGTTGGCAGGCTTCCAAATAATCCTGTGAGCAGCTCCCTCTGCTCCCCCAGAGAGTGCTTTCACAGTGAGTTCCACTCCCAATGGCACCGTTCATGGATAGCTTCCCCCCGCATCTCCTTGGGTAGCTTCACAATGTATTCTGAGGTCTGACACGCCCCCATGGGTAGGTTTCCAGTGGTAATAGAGATGCTGCACTTCAGTAACTTCTCTACAGCTTCAGAGAGATCTGGCTCTCAGCCTTGAATGTCACACCTCTTCCAGACATGTTCTTTTCTGGGTGCTCAGGCCTAGAGTAGTAGCTGCTCCATATATTGGCAATTTCTGTATTCTTTAGAATAGGCTTAGTAGCTAATCTAACTTCTCTAATCTCTGGTTCAAATCAATGGATAATTTCTCTTCCCTAATAAGACCATGTACACTTTGTATATGAGTGCTACCAAAGAAATGGGACAGGCTCTGGAGACAGTTTTGTCTATTCTGATTTATACAACCCAGAAGGCAGAAAATGTTGATAAACAACATTATGAAAATGTTGTAGAAATCTAAAATGGCAAGGATGAGGAGGTGTAAGAACTGAGAGGATACCACAAATTTAATCTGGACTAAAAGCAGTTTATAGTCAGAGATATGGGTAGGCAACTCCAGAGAAGTATTCTGATGGGGATAAGTGAATCAGTGAACTAGATTAAATGTTGAGTCATTCCCATTCACTAAGACTAGGCAATATCCCATTCTTTTTTTTTTTTTTAATTAAATCATAGCTGTGTACATTAATGCAATTATGTGGTACAATGTGCTGGTTTTATATACAATTTGGAATGCTTTCATCAAACTGGTTAACATAGCCTTCACCTCATTTTCTTAGCTATTGTGTTAAGACATTTATATTCTACACTTACTAGATTTAACATTTACCCTTGTAAAATGCACCATAGGTGTGGTCCATTTAGGGATCTAAAAATAAACCTGCCATTCAATCCTACAATTCCTCTACTAGGGATATATCCAGTAGACCAAAAATCACTTTATAACAAAGATATTTGCACCAGAATGTTTATTGGAGCCCAATTCATAATTGCTAAGTCGTGGAAGAAGCCTGAGTGCCCATCGACCCATGAATGGATTAATAAATTGTGGTATATGTATGCCATGGAATATTATTCAGCCTTAAAAAATATGGAGACTTTACCTCTTTTGTGTTTATGTGGATGGATATAAGAAGAATATGTTCCATAGCAAAGCATCTCAAGAATGGAAGGAAAAGTATCCAATGTACTCAGCCCTAATATGAAACCAATTTATAAGCACCCACACTTCCATATGAGAGCTATAACCCAACTATAGCCCAAGATGAAAGGGAAAGAAGAGGGGAGGGGCAGGATGAGTGGAGGGAGGGTAATTGGTGGTACCAGGCCTATGGTGCAATATCCCATTCTTAATGTCACTAAAACATTAGCCTATTTATCATGCATACTAAAGCACAAGAGGTAAGTTCCAGACATAATTGCTAGAATTACAGGGGATTTTAATTTTCTACTTAAATATTTATAATTTTATACTTTTATAATTAATAGATACATGAACATAATTATAAAATCATTAATTTAAGGATATTTTAAATATACGTCATGGGGTATAAAAATTTAGATTATGTCTCAAAGCAAAGTAAAAATCCAATGATTCATATTTATAGACAAGGTACCATAAACAAGAATGCCTCAATGGTCACTGCAGTGTTTATTTAGTTTTCTAAAATATTTTCTACAAAATTAAGTAATGGTACAAAATTAGGCTTGTAGGAAGAAATGTCAGGTGTCCCCTGAGTTGTAGAGGAAATTATTCCACAGAGACTAAAAAACTACTAGATATCATACCTGAAAGTTTTTCCTTGTCACTAATTCTTATATTAGTCTGGTATGGATAGTGCAAAAACATATATATTTGCCCAAATATCTCTTTATTTCAGTAATGAATAGAGATTTCTTTTAAGATATCAGTAACAGAAAGCGCCCCACATTTTATTCATATTTCATACATATTTAGCAACATTTTGAAGCCATATTTTAAGCCAGGAAACAATAGCATGTGACTACCTTTGAAAGGCCTCTGGGGCCTTGCATCATTCTACTTACTTTTCTCTGACATTGACACTTCCAACACAGCTAAAATAGATCTTTTAGTAATTTGCTCTAGAAATGATATTTTACATGTGGTCTGAGCACCAGCACCATTGTTATCACTTAGAAACCTTTAGAAATACAGAATTGCAGGCTCCGTGACAGGTCTTCTTTCATTATCTGCATCTTGAAAGAAAACTTGAACTATTTTGCTGCACAAATATGGTGGGGGGCTCACCCATTTTCTTATATAGTTTTTCTTTTGCTTCTTGGGTCATGTGTAAAGGCAGAAGTAATTAGTATGCTAAAAGTGAATGATAATTAAGTCCTTTAATTTATTGAGCACTTTATTTTGCTGCTGCACGTTACCAAAGTTGAGAGTGAAAGGGAAATTGGGTATTGAAAAGAATTCAATTTTGGAGAAGCTCAGGATGTCCCAAGTGAGACACAATACTTGAGACACCAATCACCTCTACAGAAGGTAAAGCTAACACATTTGCCACTATCTTTGCTTATGCAATTAGCAGGACCTTGTCAGTTCTACTAAATGACAGTAAAGTAGTTAATATACTTTAAGTGTCATGCAGAACAACAAAAAGCTGTTTTTCTGCTCTCCGCTCTGTGGTTTTGACCTCCAGTGATCGCACATTTAGGTTGTAGCATCACATTTCAAAAGAGACATATACAGAATAGGAGAGTTCAGAGGAGAGCCACAAAGATGATAAAAGGTTTGGAAAATAAGACCTATGTGGGAAGGTTAAGGCCAGTGGGCATGTTCTGTCTGGAGAAAAGAAGACTGGGGGGAGACATAACTGTCTGCAGATTCGTTAAGGGATATTATAAAGAGCAGAGGGACCAATTCTCATTAGTCAATAAGGACGGAACAAGAAGTAATAGGCTTCAATTCCAGAAGGGAAAATTCAAGTTAAAAATAAGGACTAATTTTATAACAATATGAATAGTTGGGAATGGCACCAGCTGCCAGGGGAGGCTGTGGAATCATCAACTTTGGAAAGATTCAAGACTGAATCTCCACACCTATCGATCCGGAATGACTTAGTAATAATAAAATCAATCCTGCTGTGATTCACTGGGATAGATTAGTGCCCCAGCATAGATCCTTCCAACCCAAATGATTATATGATTAAGATACCAACACCCATGGGGGATTGATCTGTAGATAAGGGAGGGAGAGAAATGCTTTACAAACCACAGCTATAAATCTGAAAATTAAATAATCCAGAATGTTTAGCTAAGGGGGAGACTGAATCTGCTTAGGAGATATGTAGGGAGACTGAATTAAAGAGACTTTATTCTAAAATATTAATCTTTTTCAAGATTTTAAAATAAAAAAATTAGACCTCTAGCATTATTAACTTTCCTAATTAGTATTATCCTTGAATTTCCTAGTAAAAAAATATTTGAATTTATCAGTAAAAAAATGAAGAGTTAGAATTTTTTTTCATGGTCTGAAAAATAAAATCTGAAACAAAGATAATTTCTAGAAAGATAATTTTACCAAGACAGGTGCAGAGTCTTTCTTTCCACATGAAAATATGTTTAAATGACATTTTTGTTTCATACGTACCCCAGGGGTTTACTGGGTAGGTATAAGACTCTAATTAAGATCCAAGATCCACATAATTCAATCACAGTGTGGGTCAAAAATTACCAATTCAATTTTTTAATCTTAAAATTGATTTCTACATCTGTGATGCCCAGAGTGAATTTCAGCATTATCCAAAGCATTCTATTTCTCCATGCTGTCTGCCTTATCACACTGGCTCTTGCCAAAACTGCAACAGTTATTTTGAATCTTTGAAAAGGCCGTGTTTAATTTTTCAGTTCAGTTTTCTCCTTTTCACCTTTCCAGTTTACCTTTAAGAAAAAAAAAGAAAAAAAACAACATGCTGCCTTTTTCTCCCTAGGGAGGGCTGTGTTATTACTACCGTCTACATCATCAGGGTTACAGTGCTTGCAGTAGTAGATCATCCCTGTGCTGTCATGGGGATGATAGCTCTCTGTCTGCAGACGTGAGGCACAAAGGCTGGGGAAGGCTGGGGCAGTAACGTGGTGGCCCAGCACAAGCCTGGCACGCACAGCAGTCGGTGTTTTCCCCAAAATATAAGTGGGCTACGCTGTGAATTGAGGACTTCAAATAGGAGGAGAAAGCCCTGGAAAATTTATATATATATATATTTTTTTTTTTTGGCTTGGAATATATATATATGTATACATATATATACATACTTTTTTTTGGCTTGGAGACATTTTACTTCTCCCCAAACATTAAAAAATAATGAGTTCCTGAATTAAAAACCTTTCAGAGCTTCTCACTTCCATTTCTCCTTCATTTTTTTCCCTGTCTGTCATATATATTTTTCTCTTCCTTATTTCTGTTGCCAACATCCTACAGTCAGATTCCGAGTATCCTTCTCCTAGACTGTTGAAGTGGTCTTGATCTCTTCACTCTCAATTCTCTGCTCAAGTACGCTTCCCATACCCGACTAGATTAATTCTCATATCACTCCTCTAATCAGAGAGTTTTTAATTTCCTTTATGATCTATCAAATATAGCTCTAATCTGTAGCCTGGCATTCAAAACCTTCTAAAATTTAGCCTTAGTTTATTTTTCTAGCTATAAAGCATACTGGTTTCTTATATATATTTTATATTGCCAAAGAAGATTTCAGGTCTTTCAGAATGTGATTTGAACTTTTTATAGCTTTGTTCTTTGCTAGTCCTTCCACTTGAGCGTTAGGACAAGTTGCTTTGTCTCTCTGGCCCCCAATTTCTTAAAAAATAAATGGGAAAACAATACCATTTCAAAGAAATCTTATGAGGAATGTATGGGAAAATGTATATGAAGCACTTAACACAGAATCAGGCACATGGTAGTCAAGAAAAGCAAGCTCTTGTTTTTTTTATTTTTTTATTTTTTATTTATTTATTTTTATTAAATCACAGCTGTGTACGTTGATATGATCCTGGGGCATCATTCACTAGCTTCACAGACCATTTGACACACTTTCATCACACTGGTTAACATAGCCTTCCTGGCATTCTCTCACTTACTGTGCCAAGACACTTGTATTCCACATTTACCAAGTTTCACATATACCCTTGTAAGATGCACCATAAGTGTTATCCCACCAATCCCCTTCCCTCTACCCATATCGCCCCTCCCTCCACTCCATTTACCCCTTCCCCCTATTCTTCGGTTGTAACTGGGTTATAGCTTTCATGTGAAAAACCTCAATTAGTTTCATAGTAGGGCCAAGTACATTGGGTACTTTTTCTTCCATTCTTCAGATACATTACTAAGAAGAATATGTTCCAAGTCCATCCATGTAAACATGAAAGAGGTAAAGTCTCCATCTTTCTTTAAGGCTGCATAATATTCCATGGTGTACATATACCACAATTTACTAATACATTCGTGGATCGATGGGCACTTGGGCTTTTTCCGTGACTTATCAATTATGAATAGGGTTGCAATAAACATTCTGGTACAAATATCTTTGTTATGTTGTGATTTTTGGTCTTCTGGGTATATGCCCAGTAGAGGGATTACAGGATTGAATGGCAGATCTATTTTTAGATCTCTAAGTGTTCTCCATATCTCTTTCCAAAAGGAATGTATTAATTTGCATTCCCAGAAGCAGTGCAAAAGTATTCCCTTTTCTCCACATCCCCGCCAGCATCTCTGGTCTTGGGATTTTGTGATATAGGCTAGTCTCACTGGAGTTAGATGATATTTCAAAGTAGTTTTGATTTGCATTTCTCTGATGATTAAAGATGATGAGCATTTTTTCATATGTCTGAAGGCCGTACGGCTGTCTTCTTCAGAGAAGTTTCTCTTCAAATCCCTTGCCCAGCCTGCGATGGGATCCCTTATTCTTTTCTTGCTAATGCGTTTGAGTTCTCTGTGGATTCTGGTTATTAAACCTTTGTCGGAGACATAACCTGCAAATATCTTCTCCCATTCTGAGGGCTGTCTGCTTGCTTTTCTTACATGTTCTTGGCTGTGCAGAAGCTTTTTAGTTTGATCAAGTCCCAGTAGTGTATTTCTGAAGCTGCTTCAATTGCCCGGGGGGTCCTCCTCATAAAATACTTGCCCAGACCGATTTCTTCAAGGGTTTTCCCTGCACACTCCTCTAGTATTTTTATAGTTTCATGTCTTAAGTTTAAATCTTTAATCCAGTGATAGTCTATCTCAGTTAATGGTGAAAGGTTTGGGTCCAGTTTCAGTCTTCTGCGGGTTGCCAGCCAGTTCACCCAGCACCATTTGTTAAATAGGGAATCTTTTCCCCACTGAATGTTTTTAATTGGCTTGTCAAAGATTAAATAACAGTAAGTAGCTAGATTCATCTCTTGGTTCTCTATTCTGTTCCAGACATCTACTTCTCTGTTTTTGTGCCAATACCATGCTGTTTTGATCACTATCGATTTGTAGTATAGTCTGAGCTCTGGTAGCATGATTCCTGCTGCTTTGTTTTTATTTCTGAGTTATGTCTTGGCTATTCGAGGTTTTTTCTGATTCCATATAAAATGAAGTATTGTTTTTTTCAAGATCTTTAAAGAATGACAGTGGCGATTTAATAGGGATTGCGATGAAATTATATATTGCTTTGGGTAGTATGGACATTTTAACAATGTTGAATCTTCCCAGCCATGAGCATGGTATGCTTTTCCATTTGTTAATATTTTCAGCTATTTCTTTTCTTAGAGTTTCATAGTTCTCTTTATAGAGATCTTTCACGTCCTTTGTTAGATAAATCCCCAAATATTTTCCTTATTTGGCACTACTGTGAATGGGATAGAGTCCTAAACTGTTTTTTCAACTTGACTTTTATTGGTATATATATATATATATATATATATGTAGGCTACTGATTTCTGGATGTTGATTTTGTAACCTGAGACATTGCTGTATTCCTTGATCACTTCTAAAAGTTTTGTAGTAGAGTCCCTAGTGTTTTCCAGATATACAATCATATCATCTGAGAAGAGTGAAAGTTTGATCTCTTATGACCCTATATTGATACACTTGATTGCCATTTCTTCCCTAATTGAGGTGGCTAAAACTTCCATTACAATGTTAAAAAGCAATGGAGACAATGGGCAGCCTTGTCTGATTCCTGATCTGAGTGCAAATGATTCCAATTTAACTCCATTCAATATGATATTGGCTGTGGGTTTGCTGTAGATGGTCTCTATCAGTTTAAGAAATGTCCCTTCTATACCGATTTTCTTAAGTGTTCTGATCATGAAGGGATGCTGGATATTATCAAAAGCTTTTTCTGCATCGATTGAGAGAATCATATGGTCTTTGTTTTTTAATTTGTTTATGTGCTGAATTACATTTATAGATATTGAATGGATATTGAACCAGCCTTGAGACCCTGGGATAAAACCGACTTGGTCATGATGTATAATTTATTTGATGTGTTGCTGGATTCTGTTTGTTAGGATCTTGTTGAATATTTTTGCATGTATATTCATTAGTGATATCAGTCTATTTCTTTTCTTGTTGGGTCTTTTCTTGGTTTCGGGATCAGGGTGATGTTTGCTTCATAGACCGTGTTGGGTAGTCTTCCTTCTTTTTCTACCTTTTGGAAAAGGTTGAGTAATATAGGTACTAATTCCTCTTTAAAGGTTTGGTAGAATTCTGATGTGAAAC